>NC_142310.1:11908928-12210714 GCF_054855325.1 Carica papaya
TATTATGGAATTGAAGTTTAATTAATAATAATATGGTATTTTGTGTAATTTAAAAAATATTCATAATTAATTACAGGTTACTAATAGAGCTAGAACTGATTACTTATTACTGTTGCTATGTTTAACTGATTGGTTGATTTTATATTTTCTGAATGCATGATAATATATTGGAATTGGTATGATGATACAATTGTGCTTTCTTGATGCATGGATTGCTTGTTTTATGTGATTACAATTAAATTAGGTAACTAAAAATTAAAGGTAAATGGAAAATTATTTGATTAAGTGGATGGATGAATGATAACTTTACTGGATAACTTAAGAGATGGTGGATGGACCCGGTACATAAGGAAACCTACTGTGAATATTGCCTTATATCGAACGGGGTATCGAGAATTGGTAATTTGGCGCTCATACCGGAAGGAGTATGGGGACGGCCCGTTTTACCCTCGTACCAGACGAAGTATTGAGGGATGGTATCTTTTGACTCTCATAGCGGACGGGGTATGGAGACGACCCGTTATTTGAAAATGTTGAATAAAGATTCACGTGTAGTAGAGATATCCTTATGGACCTTCGTGGATACCAATAAGCTGATAAAATAGAAAAATTATTGTTTCGAATTATTGCATATGAGATTATGGTATTGTTTATGTTCTCGACTATATAGGTTGGTTTTGAAAATCTCACTACGGTAAGAATGTGGAAAATAGTTTTTATTCATGATAAACGAATTTACTTGAATTAAGAGCTCTATCAGTTGTTTTTATAATTTCTACCAATCTTCATTTCTGTGTCGGTGAGTAGCGTGATATTCTTACTGAGTTAGTATAGCTCATTCTTTTATTAACCATTTCGGATCAAGAGGACCAAGATGCAGAGTCCGATCCACAAGAGGGTTGCGAGTAGGATGCCCAATCGTTTATTTTCTATTTATTTCCTTGATTTTTCGTTATTTCTTTTGAAATGATTATTTTCGTAGCCTTATTGGGTAATCTAAATTATTGTGTAAGGAATTTAAATATTAACTATTTATTTCGCTTCCACATTCAATTCATAATTTATTTCCTTCCTATTACTCGAGCTGTTGCATATGACCTTAGCCTTGAGGTAAGAATTTTGTATTTAGTTTCAATATAATGTCTTTATGAAATTATTATAATTTTGGATCCATTTTCCATACTTCCATTCTTATCATATTACAAAAATTAGTATTGTTATTTCCCCATAATGAAAGTTTATTATGCCTTTTGACCCATGGCTCAAACCTGATGTTCAATCTCTTAACCCCTATTGTGTTTGGGCAGAGGAAACAACCTTTCATCAAATTCATACTATGTGGACATTCATAACTTATTCCATGTCATTCCAGTTTTACATGCCTAGCTTACTCCCAATGCTCTCTCGACTTATTTTAGCTATTCACATCCCCTGGACCCCATCACTACTCTTCCTTCAACCTTGTCTTTTTATACTTTACAAATATGAAAAAATTCAATGTATTTTCTCCTTTCACTATTCCCTCATTTAGTTCCATTACCTTCTCCTTTCATCATTCCCACTCAGCTCCCTTATTGTCAACCTAGACTTAGCTCATCCTCCATCTTGTCTATTTGTCACCTTATCCCCCATTATTATTACTTTCTCAGTTAAACCTTCTCATTTTAATCTTATTACCAAAGATACATCCAGTAACTGGAATGTTCAAACATTTTAGCCATGGATTACAGTAAATCTTCTATACCTCACAGGTGCAGCCTTGTACTATAATAACCTAAAAAAAAAGGCAAAAAAAGACAAAAACGACACCATTTTAAATTCAAAAAAAAAAAGACCAGAGGCGTGTTTGCCTCTGGTCGAGAAAGGGAGATGAAAGAGGCATGTATGCCTCTTCCATCCTACAAAGAATAAAGGGAGGAACCCTGCATGTCAGACGGACAAAGATGTGCAAGACTCCTCTCATTTCTCCCTATAAAAGGGAGAGCTGCGTGGAAGAGAGAGGGAGTGAGTGGTGCGAAAAGAAAGAAAGAGATTTGTGTAGAGAAAAGAGAGAGAGAAAAGGAGTCATAATTGCCACTACCTTACACGAGGCAGTCTAAGACGGTGTACAACTTTCCTCCCAACAAGCAAAAGAGTCAATACGACTAGTAACCTGCACGATTAAAAACTAGAAAGAGAAACACAGGACGACATGCATCCGAAGAAGAATGAGATCCACAGCAGCTGGTTGCCTAATTCCGCATATCCCTGACTTCTTCCGACACGATTTCACCATATACGTGTCGAATCTATGTGTGTGAAACATTTTGTGGTGAATTTTGATCTATTCCCGATCGTTTGTAGCGGTGCGCGATGGTCTAATAGTGGTCCAGCGGTGGCACGTTGTGACTAGGGACACGCATGTAGTGGCGTATGGCGATTTCGGTGACCAGGATCACGTGTCTATGGTAAAATTTTGATCCACTTTTGTTATTTTCACAAGTGTCCATCATTTAACCCACATGTTTTTGTTTGTAAATGAGGGAGTTATCTAAACGATAGTCAAGATTTAAAGAAGATTATAGACTCAAACAAATAAAAATTCTGATACTTTTCAATTCGACTGTAGATAAGGGATTGGGTTAGACTCATTTATAGGCCCCGTGTCTTTATAAAGCCTTATTTCGTTAAAATAAATTATTTACAGACCTTACAAATTATTTAAGTTTTCTAAAGTGATTTTTGTGAACTCATTGTATATGTCTTTATGCAATTGCATATGATTGGAGATCTATATGATGTTGTGTATGATTTATGTTTATATATACATATTACTACTAGTGTGTGTATGTAGATTTTGTACATGCCAGTTACCGAGTTATAGGTGTGCGTGATACATATATATATAATTATATGTTGTATAACGTATGTATCTATGAGTGAACAACTTATAAGTGCATGCTTATGGAATATGTATATGCCTTGTGTAAATGCAAGTATGTTTATGTTGTATGTGGTACATGTATGTATATTTATTTAAGTTGATGACCGTG
This sequence comes from Carica papaya, assembly GCF_054855325.1. Classification (NCBI taxonomy): domain Eukaryota; kingdom Viridiplantae; phylum Streptophyta; class Magnoliopsida; order Brassicales; family Caricaceae; genus Carica; species Carica papaya. Next base: position 11,911,961 of record NC_142310.1, read on the forward strand.
CATATAAGATGTATATATTATGCTTCTTGCGTAAGTGTGTTTATGTATAATATATATGATATCTATGTAGATGCATACATGAGTATATCATCTAATGATGGATTTGATTAGTAAAAGAATAATATAAGAATATTTAAAAGACGAAAAAATTCGTTTAATCAGTATCAACGGGGGGAGGGTGTATGTGTAGCCATTTTGGCATGTGAAGTGTGGTGAACCCTACCCGTGGAGATAACCTCAGCCAAACGTGACTGGAAAGTCCCATACATAACCATTCCGTGTTCAGGTATATGTGAAAAGTGATTAGTGATACCCAATACATAACCGTTTCGTGTTTGGGTGCATTAAAAAAGTGAAAAGTGAAAGTGAAAATGATAAGTGATATGTGATGTATCCACATAGTAGAGAGGATCCTTAGTGCCCTCGTTGATGCTGGCATAAATGACATCGCACAATAAAACTCTTAAAAGATGAAAAAATAGAAATTATAAACTTTAATAAAAGTGTAACTAAAAACGAAAGTATAATTGAAAAGTGATAAGTGAACAATGTAAGATGAAAACAATATAACATATGTAATGATAAATAATTCAGTGACAAGTGCAAGTGATTGTCAGAAAGTATAAGGACAAGTGTTATGAAACCAGTGAACAATATTATTCGTTTATTTAAACATAATGTTAGAGTATTTATGATATCTATGAAATCATAAGTGAAAAAGCAAATTATTGAGATATATGAAATTATGGTTATTGAATTACTTAAGAATTAGTTTTAAAGAAAATATGTATTTGTTCTGTAAATCTCATGTGATTGAGTGTGTGCATATTCTTACTTTGGGCACTACCCCTCTTTCTTACTGAGTCCGTAAAGCTCATCTCAATTCACACCCCTTAGTGCAAATTAGTCCACATCAAGAGTAAGTTCAAGGTTGAAGAAGACTTTGAATAACCTTTAATGATAGTGAAAGTTTCATCTTTTAAAGTAGGTTTAATTATATTATAATGATGTAATGAAAAAAAATTTGTAAGTCTCATGACTTATAATTTCGTATAGGAAATGATTGAATATTAAGTTTTCGCTTATTGTTGCGTAAATTTATCAGGTTATATATGTGAAATAATACTTCTTTCTCAACAGAGAAAGTGAGTCGTTACATTTACACATTGCCTTTTTTCAACCTTTTGGACCTCATTATAATCAAGCTCAACACAATTTATAACAAGTCTTGCCTCTCCACCATACCTTATATGTAGCGCCCGGAGAAAAGGAGCCGAAAAAAAAAAACAAAAAAAAAGCCACGTCGGCAGCCACGTCAGCAGGCCCGGTCAGCAGTCCCGGCCAACCGGGGCCTGCCACGTAGCAAGACCACGTCACTCCGGAACGGGCCACGTTGGCGATCCGCGTGAACGCGATCGGACGGCCCAGATCAATCGCGCGATCGGACGGCCCAGATGCAATCGCACGGACGGCCCAGATTCAATCAAAAACGAACGGCCCATATTAAAACAAAATGGACGGTTGAGATCAAAAGGCAAGGGGTTATAAATAGAACCCTCACACCAGACCACAAACCCTAGCCGCCTGCCGCTCGCCGGAGAAGACAAACCAAAAGCCGGCCGCCGCCACCCGCCGCCGCGCCGGGGAAATTTCCGACCGCTGATCGAGGTAAATTTCATACCCTCGACTCGTTTTTCCACGCTGATTCCTCCTGTGGCCAAATCAGAGCCAAAATCCCAGCCAAACGGCCGAAATACGCGGCCGAAGACCAGCGGCGCCGCCGCGCCCCTTCTCGGTTTTTGCCTCCGACGAGGCCCTTCCCGGCCTCCGTTTGATGCAATTTTTATATCACCGTGATCACCATTCTTTTCTCTACAGGTTGACCAGAGCCGAATCACCAAAACACGAACCTCGCCGGAGAGCCGCCGCACCCGAGAGCGCCGCCGCCGGTAAGCTCTGTTTTTCCGTGATTTTTTTGGCCCCCCGAGGGCCCTAGGGTTGTTTTCTCGCAGGGACCGATGCGAGTGTGGCCGAAAACGGCCGAAAAAAGCCAACCCGAGGCGAATCGCCGCCGCAAGCGGCGGCGCCATCGCCGGATCACGGCGGAGCTGCCATGTCGGAGTTGCGATATTGGCCAAAAAAGGGCCCTGAGCCTAATTTGAGATTTTTTGGAACACGGCAGGTACCGCTAGTGCGTTTCAGTTCCCCGGGAAAAATTCAGGGAAAATTAGAAACAGCCTGTAGGCGCACTGTGAATCGTATTCGAATCCCGAAAACAAGTAAGGACCCGTCACCCTATTTCCTATCACGGAATTAAAGTTCAAATGATAAAACGGTATTTCTTGAATTAACGAATGTGTGAAATTGCTTAAGATGGCTAATGGAGCCCGAGTCTAGTGTGATTGGTGATTTACTGTTATTTGGCATGTTTACAGCTTTAAATACAAAATGAGGTTTGATGTGTTCATTTTACAGATTTGTGTGCATATACTACGTTTTTATTGATTATGGGTTGAATGACTGAAAAACTGATACTGTATGTTGTCTGTTTGGCATGAATTACGATTTGCTTGTTTAAATGTGAATTGATGATGCTGACTGAGGAAAAGGAAAATAAAAAATTGTGTAGACTGATAATTGTATTATGGGGTCAGCCTGACTAGATATCCTGGGAGATGGTGGACGGACCGGGTCCGTAGGGAACCCTACCGGGATTGTGGTCTCACATGCCGGACGGGGTATGGAGATCTTATGGTTTTGGCGCCCATACCGGACGGGATATGGGGACGGCCCGTTTCACCCTCATACCGGACGGGGTATTGAGGTTTATGGTTTTGGCGCCCATACCGGACGGGGTATGGGGACGGCCCTGGAAACTGATTATGAATGTTAAAGGTTAACGGGTAGCGGGACCCCTATGGACCCCCACGGATACTAGTAGGCTGGTAAATGAGAAAAAGATATGTTGTATAATGATTGAATTACAAGAGGCGTGATAAGTGTTATGTTTTACAGCTTATATTATTCCATGATTATGATAATGTTATTGTTTTTCTTATATTGTTTCATAAATTCCACCGAGGTAAGTGAATGGTAAAGGTTTTATCATAAATAAAAGGATTTGTTGTAAAACATGCTCCATGGGTCCTTTGTGTTTTCTACCCACCTTTACCTCCGTGACGGTGAGATATCGTGATGTTCTTACTTGGCTAGTGTAGCTCACTCCTTATTTAACCATTTCATATCAGGAAGACATGGTTCCCGAGCCCGTTCTGCAGGAGGACGACAAAAGGGATGCCTAGAGACTCTGTAGTCATAATCATAGCTTTATTTTCGAGTTTCTCTTTTAGTTAGTTTAATCTTTTATATTTTAAGTACGTTTTTGGTTTTCGTGTAAGGGATGTTAACTGAAATTTTGATCTCGCTTCCGCATTTGATATAATTAAATACTCATTTCATTTTAATATTTCCGGGGTCGTTACATTATATATTTTTCCCCACCTATTATTACTGTCGAGCCCTCCACCTCCACCAAAAGGCCTTCACAGCTTCGTTAAATTATTAGATAGACCTCTTTAAGCGTCCCTCGTATAGTACTTCCACATCTATTGTTAATCTCTCCACCCTTTCAAAGGGGTCAAACACCAAGGCTTTAATGGTAAGCTGACCACCCATTCCTTTTACATAAAGCTATTAGCAGCCAACTACCAAGGTGTTAGCTTGGCCTTAACATGGTGTTCACTTCAGAACCTTGTACGTAAAACTAAGTCTTCTATAATATTCCTCTTAGAAACTAAACTTAATAATAAATAAACCCATAACAATTGCATGAGACTCTAGTTTATTAACTATGATTGTTCCTTACTCAAGGCACCAGAGCCGGTTTGTGTATGACCTGGGATTTTGAATTAAATTATCAAGTATAATATGTTACTCATTCTCTTTATTCAACATCGTATTTCTAAATATATATGGTTTTGTGTTGGGGTATTGGGATCTCCATATTCTAAAGAGAAAAAACTATTGTTCTATATCAAACCTATTTTATAACAAACTGGATATCGTTTGGAGAATAGTAACTATAACACCACTTAGGCCTTTCTAGTGCACAATTCTAGGAATTGATAGAACAATTAGCTCTAATTAACTTAGGTTATAAAGGTAATCCCTGCACATTGACAAATAAAAATTTAGGATTAGTAAATGTAAATGTTAAATTGGATAGGGTATTATTAGCTAACCCACTATCACGTGCCTAGCTAAATGATCCTGCTTGTACCCCTGTTATTCAAAAAGACTGTGCACACCTATCCTAGGGTCTAAAGTTATCAATTAACCAAAAATTAAGATATACTTGAACAACCTTAAACTAGTTGTTTTATTATTATCATGCAATTTTACAAAAATCATCTCTGCTCTTCATATATAAATAGAATGACCTGAAATGTGAGTCAAGCTTCGTGTGCGACTAGATCTAAAGACACATAAAGTAGGAAGGGTAGGTCCGACATCAGAGAAGATAAATGGCTTAGCCAACTAGATATATGCAACACTTAGAGGAGAAAAAGTGGCAGGGTTAGTGGATTTGTGTGATTTAAAACTAGAAAGGCCAGGGAGAGAGAATGCATGGGAGAATGTTTGGAGAAAACGACCCACTAACGGTCAGATTGTACAATTTTAAGAATTTGCAGACATTTTTTGATGTCATTTCATGATATCCATGTTAGATCTGAGCGTGCGCGTAGTTTTGTGGTGATTTTTAGTCAATTCAAGGCAATGTCTAATGGTGCAGGGACAACGCGTGAGGGTACCGGTGGCAACATATGAGGAGATGTATGGTGGTATGTGGAGGCGCATGTTATACCTCGATGGTTACGTGCGGTGGTTATTTACGTATGATGCTTCCCTGCGAGTGGTTTTTTGTTTTTGATAGTGGTACTTTTCTCTATTTGTTTTTAGTGCACAATTTAGAAATTCAAGATGACATCTGTAAAGTATGAAGTAGGAAAGTTTGATTGTAGAACAAATTTTAGTATGTGAAAATTTAAAATAAAATCGTTCCTAGTTTTACAAGGTTTATGGAAGATAATTAAAGATAGATTTTTTGAGAGTATAAAAGAATTATATAACGCAGATTTGTAAGATGGAAACTTATGTGTGATCTTTATGAGTGTGAATGATAATATTATGCATGAAATTGCTATAGAAAGTTTGACTTCAGCTGTATAGAAAAAACTAAAAAGTTATACTCTGTAAAATTATTGACGAACAACCTTTACTTAAAGAAAATACCATACAGTTTGATAATGAGTGACGATACACCCATTAATAGCATCTTGATGAATTAATTTCATCATTATGGACCTAAATAAACATAAATATCAAGATTGATAATGAGGATCAATGTTTGATTGTACTATGTTCACTGTCATCTTCTTATGAGACTTTTATTGATATTTTACTGTATGAGAATGTTAGTATTTTATTGAATAATGTTAGTAATGCACTAAAATAAAACGATTTAAAAGAAGAAACTTTTGAGATTATAAAATATAAGGAAAGAGTTTGGTAAATAGAAGAACAACACAAACAAAAGGCATATCAAAATCTAAAGATAAAAAGGCTAACTATTTTGAGTGCGAGAAACATGGTCACTTTAAAAGAGATTGTCCTACGCTGAAAAAAGAAAAAAAGCAAAAAAGTTCTATTAATATAATGAACAAGAATAATTCTGATGATAATGGTAGCAATATTCCTAGGGATGTCCTATATGTGAATTTAGATTGTATAAATAATTCATGGACTCTTAATTCTGGTGCTACATTCTAAATGTGTTCACATAGGCATTAGTTTGCTACCTAAAAAGCATGAGTGGTACTGTGTACATGAGAAATGATAGTTTGTTAATTATAATTGAGATTGATACTATCAGATTAAGAATACTTGATAGTGTTATCAGAACTATTGAGTAGTGGCATATTCTTTAGATGAAGAGAAATTTAATTTCTCTTCCTATACCAGAGTCTCAAGATTATAAATTTCATGCAAAAATGGTACCATTAAAGTGTATAAAGGTACTTATGAAATGTAATTTAAAGTATAAATTATATGTTCTTCAGGTGAGTGCAGTTTTAGGAGAACTTGTTGTCAGATCACGGAGAATCAGAATCAGTTGTGGCATTTGGGTCTGAGTCATATGAGTGACAATGGATTTTTTATTTTGAGTAGATAGATTTTGTTGAACGGGTGTAAAAAAGAAGTCATGAATTTGCGCAAATATTGTGCATTTGACAAGTATGACAAAGTGAAGTTTAACAAAATAGCAGTGCATAAGAACATAGCTAAGTTGGACTATGTTGATTCTGACTTATGGGTTCCATGCAGAGTTCCCTCTAAAAGTGGTGTCACGTATTTTATGACTCTGATTGATGATTACTCTTGAAAGTTTTAGATATATTTTCTGAAGTTCAAATATAAGATATTTTCAACATTTTTCAAATGAAAGGTCATGATTGAGAAGCAAACTAAAATGAAGATGAAGTGTTTTATGACTAATAATGAGTTGGAATTTTGCAATAATGTGTTAAAAATTTATGCAGTATGGAAGACATAGTGAGACACCACACTTGTGTTGAGACGTCACAATAATTTTAGGCTGAAATTGTGAACACTACTTGTTACTTGGTTAATAGATCTTCATCCACAATTATTGAGTGCAAAACTCCTTTTGAGGTATGGTCTGGTTCATTATTTATCACTCTTAGTTGAGAGTGTTTAGTTGTCTTGCTTATAATCACGTGAGGGATGATAAGCTTGAGTCGATGACAAAAGAATATATATTTTTAGGGTATGCATATGAAGTGAAAGGTTACAGATTATGGTGTAGTGATTCAAAGTCGTCAAAGTTGATTGTTACTAGATATATGACATTTAATGAATTTGTTTCACTAGAGAATCAAAATAAGAAGACAATAACAAAATTAAATCCCGGTGTTAAAGAACAATTAGAACTAGACGTTTAGTCTAATGGTCCAGAGAGTAAAGTGCAGGTTCTTAATCAAGAAGGTGATAATGCACCCGATCAACAACAACTAATTGTATTGCGATAAGTAAAGAGAAAAGACATATTAAAACACCGTAAATGTATGAAAATCTTGTTATATATATATATATATTGTCAATTATAGAGATAACTGATTTGCAGGAACCATGTAGTTTATATGTAGATTAGAGGGTTGGTGTTGTATATGAAGAACTTGATGACAAATATTACTTTATTCGATGGTCAAGTAGCAAGTTTAGGTATGACCTAGACTTAGTTGGAGTATGCAATACTCATTAGTGTTCCTATGAGGGGCATGTTGGCAAGACGATGTGATAAAAGGATCAATTGCTTTGATGATAGAGAAAATTTAAGACAAAGGGAATATTTGTTGATGTGACTTGAATTTTGAGATATGTTATCTATATTCTAGAGGATAATTTATGTTTATCCTGAAGGATCTGTATTTAGCTTAGGTGGATATTTTGTATATATCATGGAAAATATTTTATATATACTCTATAGAGTTTTGTAGAACAAAAACTCCAGCAGTTTCTTTATGTAAGAACATATGATCATATTAGTGATGCACTACTTTTTTTTATTATAGTGAAAGATTTTCTTGTTGGTTTTACCTATAGATGTAGGCACATTTGTTGAACCATATTAAATTTGATTTTTTTTTCTTATTTTACTATATTTTATTGTGATTGTACCCGATTTATGAATTAATTTTCCCAACAAAATCAAATCCTTTCATCAGGGTCAACATATATGTATGTCTTACTTTGTAACATGGGTTATAAAAGTTTTATTGAGATCTTGGCTAATAGACTTTAACCCCTCTAGACAGGTTAATAACTCATTACCACTATACTTTTGTCAATAGTAGACATAAACATGATAATTCAATCATTATATAATAGCTTATTCATTCTCTGAGAATTAAAAAAAGAAAAAAATGATTGGTTCCTTATTAAGTGTAATATGAGTCAGGCTTATGATAGAATCAAATGAGGTTTCCTCACTCGGGTATTATAGTCTATTAGTGCTCTCCTAAGGTTTTGTCATTGCTTTCTTAGTGTTATACCACTATTACTTATTAGTGGATCATCCATCTAAGTATATCATCCTCATAAGGGTATTAGGTAAGGGGATTCTTTATATGCTTACCTATTTATCCTTTATACTGATGTGCTATCTAGATATCCAAGTATATCATCCTCATAGGGGTATTAGTTCAAAGGGATTCTTTATATGTTCACCTGTTTATCCTTTGTATTGATGTGCTATCTAGATTACTTTTTAACGCACAAACATAAAATAGGATAAATGGCTTATAAATAAACTCAAACCCCTTCAATCACACATTAATTTTATATGGATGATCTCTTTTTATTTAGACTAGCTATAGTAGGTAACTTACACCTTTACCTCTAAATCTTATAAAACTATTATAGGTGGTCAAATCAATCTTTAAATTATGCTAAATTACATATTCATTTTAGTTCCAACATCTTTATTCTAATACAACATCAACTATAAATTCCTTGCATTTTACTAATATTCCCTGGGTTTATCTGTGTAACACTCAAGTGTTATTATTTTTATTTTTTAATTATTTGAATTTTTTAGATTTTTAATTAATTTAATTTCATGAAAATAAAAATAATAATAATGATAAAATTGGGAAAAAATATTATCTGGATTTAATTGAAATTGATTTTGGGAAAAAAGGAGTGAAAATTTGGATTCTGAGAGTATTTTTGAAAAAAAAATCAGAAACCGGGGGTCAAAACGCAATTTAAAAAAATTGTGCCACGTCAGCACCTACGTCAGCAGCCACGTCAGCGGCCCGGTCAGCAGCCCCGGCCAACCAGGACACGCCGCGTGGCAAGGAAACGCTGATGAGGGGACGGGCCACGTGGGCGATCCGCGTGCGCGCGATCGGATGGCCCAGATCTGTTCCCGCGCGCACGGACGACCCAGATCAAATGTGCGCACGGACGGCCCAGATTCACGCGTACGGACGGCCCAGATTGCATCGCGATGGACGGCTCAAATTTAATCCCAATTAAATCGCGATCGAACGGTCCAGATTTAATCTTGATGGACGGTTGAGATTAAAAGGTAAAGGATATAAATAACCCCACCCACACCTGACCACAAAAACCCTAGCCACCAGTGCCTCGCCGGAGAAGAAGAACCAGACGCTAGAGGAGCCGGCTGTCGCCACCCGCCGCCGCACCGGGGAAGTTTTCGATCGCCGATCGAGGTAAATTTTCTCTCCCTGGCTCGTTTTTCGATGCTGAGTCCGCCTATGGCCAAACCGGAGCCAAACCACCGGCCAAACGGCCGAAAAACCCAGCCGAAGCCCAGCGGCGCCGCCGCGCCCCTCCTCTGTTTTTACCTCCGATGAGGCCCTTCCCGGCCTCCATTCGATGGAAATTTTATACCACTGTGATCACCATTCTTTTCTCTACAGGTTGATCGGAGTCAAACATCAAAACGCGACTCACGCTGGAGGAGCCGCCGCACCTGAGAGCACCGCTGCCGGTAAGTTTCAATTTTTCATGATTTTTTGGCCCACCGAGGGCCTTGGGGTTGTTTTATCGCAGGGACCGATGCAAGTGTGGTCGAATTCGGCCGAAAACGGCCAACCCGAGGCGAATCGCTGCCGCTTGACCGGAGCACGGCAGAGCCGCCGTGCCGGAATTTTGATATTGGCCGAAAGGGGCCCTAGGTCTGATTTGGGATTTTTTGGGACACGTGCAGGTACCAATAGTGCGTTTCAGTTTTCCAAAAAAAATTTAGAGAAATTAGGGACAGCCTGTAGGCACACTGTAGAGTCGAATTCAGACCCCAAAACAGGTAAGGACCCCTCACTCTATTTCCTATCACGGTATTAAAGCTAAATAAATAATTAAACTGTACTGTGTGACTTTTTAAATGTATAATTGATTGAGGTTATCAATGGAGCCCGAGTCTGATGCAATGTTGGTCTGTTATTGTTCGATCTAATTTTCAGTATTAAATGCAGTATGATGTTTAATGTAATCATGTTATGGTCTCGTATGCATGAATCAGGGTTTCTTTTATTATGATTTGTATTATGGTGAACCCGATACTGTGTTGTCTTATTTGGTGTCAATTACTGGTTTACATGTTATGTATGATTGGATGATTGAGATCAAAGAAAAAAGGCAAAAAAGTTATGTGAGTTGATAAATGGATAATGTGGACAGCCTGACTAGATATCCTGGGAGATGGTGGACGGACCGGGTCCGTAGGAAACCCTACCGGGAACGTGGTCTCTCATACCGAACGGGGTATGGAGACCTTATGTGTTTTGGCGCCCATACCGGACGGGGTATGGGGACGGCTCGTTTCACCCTCATACCAGACGGGGTATTGAGGTTTATAGTTTTGGCGCCCATACCAGACGGGGTATGGGGACGACCCTGGAATCATGTTGTAAATGTTAATGGTTCACGTGTAGCGGTGACCCCCTATGGATCCCCAGGGATACTAATAGGCTGGTAAAAGAGGAAATCTGTTTTCTGATTATTGAAATGTAAAGGTATGGTAAGTGTTATGTTATACAGTTTATATGATTTCATGATGATGATAATGTTATTGCTTTCATATGTCGTTTTTATGGATCTCACCGAGGTAAGTGAACATTAAAGATTTTTATATTAATAAACGAGTTCGTTATAAATTATGCTCCATTGCTCATTTTTGTTTTCTACCCACCTTTACTTCCGTGGCGGTGAGATAGTGTGATGTCTTTACTGGGCTGGTATAGCTCATTCCTTATTTAATCATTTCAGATCAGGAAGACATTGTTCCCGAGCCCGTTCCACAGGAAGACGGCGAAGGGGACGCCTAAAGACTCCATAGTTATATTTATAGTTCTTATCTTGAGTATCTCTTTTTGTTAGTTTGTTCTTTCATATTTTGAGTACGTTTTGATTATTGTGTAAGGGATGTTAATCAAAATTTTTATTACGCTTCCGCATTTGATATTTGTAATACATATATTTCATTTAAATTTCCGAGTCCGTTACAATCTAAATAAGAATATATGACTTACAAATTATTATTGGGTTAGACAAATAAAATATTCTAGAAATATTTAAAATTGGTAAAAAGGTATTTGTAAAAAATAAATATAATATATAGTAGATAATTTAATTTAGTAGAATAAAAATTAAATATGAAATAATAAAAAATATTAAAATTTTGATTACAATATTTAATGAGATGAAATTAAAAAAAAATGATTAAAAAATAAGGAAGCATCCAATTAACCCACATTGAGAATATGAAATCATGTTTAAACCCGCGGGGTAACCCACAATGAGAATATGAAGCATCCCACCTCGTTTTTTTAAGCAGCTCTCACGTATACACACACACACACACATATATATATATCTTATTATTATTTATAAGAAGGAAAAAAAAAATGATAATTTTAAAATAACCGACCGGTGACCCGGACGAGTTGGAACAGCAATTCAGGAAAACCGAGTGAACTCAGCCCGCCCACAACGCGTGTAATGTTAACTCAGTAGAAGGGCCGCTGTTGTTCCCTTTCTATTAGGTTCTATTAGGGCTATTCTTCTCTCCCTCTTATCTACACACTCCTAAAGCCCCAGAAGTATTATCAATGGCGGTTATCAAACCCTAACAATGAACCTCTCTCTCTGTCAAATAACACGGCGGAGTTGCAGTTGAAAGCTTCAATCCGTCACCAAAGCGTCATTATCTTTTCTCGTATTTCATATTATCCAATTTATATTTGACGGCCGATTCAATTTACTTTCAATTGTTTCTACAGGATCCAATCGAGTATATATTTCTGCGTTGAAGTAGAGTATCGTTGTTTTTTGGGGAATTGCAAATTACCAGATAATATTTTGGAGTTAAATCAAAAATCTAGGGCTTGATACGATCCGTTTCGGATCGATCAATGGAAACTAAGGTCCCAAGACCCCGTGGTAGACCAAGGAAGCGCAGGAGACCGGAAGATGAAACTGATGCGAAACCAAATGCACGAGGAAGGAGGCGAACTGTGGAGACGAGATCGATAGGACCGATTGCGCTTGTGGGTCGTTATGTGTTAAAAGAATTCAAACGCAGTGGAATTTTCTTGGGGAAGGTAGTGTACTACGACACTGGGCTATATAGAGTAGAATACGAGGATGGGGATTATGAGGATCTGGAAAGTCGTGAGCTTCGCGGTTTAATTTTGGATAACAATTATTTTGACGACGATTTGAACTCTAGAAAGGAGAAACTAGATGAAGTTCTTCTGAAGAAGGGTAAGAAAAAAAATATTGATTCGAAAAATGAGGTGGATGTGATTGAAACATCTACATTGAGTGAGTTGAGTGGTGGAATAGCCGTTGAAGAAGATGGAGCACAAGCTGAAGATGATACCGATTCATCCAGTGATTCCTGTGAGCATGCACATGAAAGGGATATAGTGTTTGAGGCTGAGTCTCCGCTTGCACCACCCCCGCAATTGCCTCCATCTTCGGGAACTATTGGTGTGCCAGAGGAGTCTGTCTCACATCTTTTCTCTGTCTATGGGTTTCTAAGGTCGTTTAGTTTCCAACTATTTTTGTACCCGTTTGGACTAGACGATTTCGTAGGGGCACTAAATTGTAGTGTGCCAAACTCATTGTTGGATGCCATTCACCTGGCGCTGATCCGGGTCCTGAGGCGTCACCTCGAAGCACTCTGTTCTGACGGCTCAGAGTTGGCATCAAAATGCTTGAGGTAAATATTTACAATTTTTTCACAGTATATTGAAGAATTTGTCTTGCTAGTCTGCTAGAATTGATGCCTAGCCATCTCGATAGTTATTTGACTTGCTTTATGCAGATACTTGAATAAGATAATATACTCATTTAACTTTCACTCCTTTGGGCGTGAGGGTTACTGAGTCACTATGAAGGGGGGTTGGGTGTAATCGTTTAATTTGATGGGGGTTAATGTTCTTAATTTGTTGAAAACTGAAATAAACTACTATCATTTGACTATTTGTCTTTGTCGTATGATAAATAGGGTTGATTTTTTCAATTAGGATTTAGAGAGAGAAACATAGATATCACACTTGAGGTTTCTTATCATCACATGAAAGAAGTCTTAAGCATCAAACTTAAGAGTTTGATTGCATTAAACAACTAGAAAGCTGAGAAACTTCCAAAATATTATTGGATAACTGAATGTTTTAATAAATGAAATTACAAATTTATTTATAATGACTTCTAATTAGTATTTTCTAAACAGAATTAAACTAAGAAATAGTAAACTAACTCATTAGAATTATTAATCTTAATATATATAGGAAATATACTAATACAAATAAAATCCTAAGTTTTTAAAACGATAATAATATTCCTTAATAATACAAACTTTTAAATAGTAAACTATTTTAGAATGTCAAAATAAAACCTTGACCTTCGAGCTTCCCATTGAAATCTTAGGTTCTTCTATGTTTTGTTGTTCTCGCCAATACAAAGAATAATAGAAATGGACAATTGTTTGGAAGTGTCAAAATTTGGTGGAAGAACGAAATCAACATGCTAACTATTTGGAATGTCAAATCCCTTGTTGTATGGAACTTTCATAGAGTTGACTCTTGGCGAAAGATATTAAGAAACAGGAAGATAGTGATTCCTCATGCTCTTTCACTTTGGAGTCTAACAATGTGCACCTTAATATACTTGTTTACTAGGAGTTAAATCATCATTCTCATAGGATATGTAACTATTATACTTCTCCTATTCTTTCATCCCGACATGCAAATTATTCTTCATTGGGCATTCTTAACTCACGTGCCCACTTTTTCCACATAGAAGCAAACAACTTCCTTGCCTTTAGGAGATTTAAAATTTAATGTTGATCTATTCTTCAGCTGATTTTTTTATTCAAATGTAACCTTAGGAGTGGAAATGGTTGGAAACACAACATGAGATTAGATATTTCAAATATTTTTCCACATCTCGGGGGTCACTTGATAATTTTGTGCTATAGTTGCCAAATTAACTCTCTTTTAATGTCAACTCTCAGTCTTACCTTGAATCTAGATGTTATTTGATTATCATATTCGTCTAATTTACTTCGAATTTTTAATTCTTAAACTTCTGTATGTAGTTAGTTACTGACATATTGCCCTGCACTAAAGTATAAACTTGATCAAGGAGTTCGTCAAAGTAGTTGGGAGGTAGATTGAGTCTGGGCGACGTCATTTTATTGGTTCACCATTTTTTTATTTCAAAAAAAAGTTGGGAGGTAGATTCTCTTCACGAGAATAGTTTTCATCTCATCCCATGTTTCAATTGTTGGTTGTCTTTGTATTATATTTCCACCAATAGTATACCACCATATTTTTGCTAGTTCAACCAACTTCATTTTGGCAAATCAAACTCTTCCTGCAATTGACATGGCATACTAGTTGAATTATTCTTCCATTGAATTAAGCCAGATGAAATCAGGGTCTTCTTCCATCAAAATTAGGAATTTCGACCTTTATTCTCTTGATATATCTTCGACATTATGGGGGTTCTCATGGTGCTGGGTTATGTAGAAAAATCAGCTCGGGGAGTGACACTTGGAGTGATAGTGTTAAATGGAAATTGGGTAGGGGAACAACATATGTTTCTGGTTGGATGAATAGGCTGAAGGTGGATGTCTCAAGGACCGTTTTCCTAGAATTTTTGCTGTTGCACAGAAAAAGGGATATCCTTGGAGGAGGCTTATGGGGATGAGGGGAGTGATGGATGTTGGAATGTGGTGGTGACAAGGAATCTCAGTGATTGGGAGGTAGAGGAATATGAAAATCTGCTTCTTTACTTTCTAAGGTGAATGTTACTACTGACAAAGACAAATTGATTTGGAAACTCAAGAAAAATGGGGAGTTTTCTGTTAAATCCTACTATGAGTACCTATTGGGAGAGGATGACAATAGAACGAATTATTTTCTTGCCAAGCAGATTTGAAAGAGTCAGGTTCTGCCTAAGATTGTATTTCTTTTTCCTTGGGAGGCTTGCAGGAATTGTATCTTAGCTATTGACAACTTGATGAAAAGAGGGAAGGTGATGGTGAATGGCTGCTACATGTGTAGATGGGAGGCTGAATCATGCAATTATCTTCTAATTTTCTGTCCTGCAGTACACAATATTTGGTTTATGATTTATAGCCTCTTGGGGGTGAGTTGGGTCATGGCAGGTTTGATTAGGGAGGAGATTTGGGCTTGGGAAGGGATTAGTAAAGAGAAAAAGTTTATTAGATTAATTCCTTCGACTGTCTTTTGGGTTATCTGGAAGGAAAGAACGATGAGAACATTTGATGGTATTGATAGTGATATTAGATGGTCCCGTTTGTTTGGGTCATTATTATTAGTTAAAACTTGTATAGGGTGGAAGATTTTGGGTATGTGCCTAATAATCTGTAAATACATTTTGCACACGGGTTGCACCCCCTTAGTGTCTTGTATTAATACTTATACTTTTTATTTCACAAAAAAAAATCGACATTATCTTCAATGTGTTTTCTATCCACAACTTGTGGAACTTATACATTTTGAATTAGTCGATGTACTTGTGCTGTGCGCAAGTGTCTCAGTTCTTCCAGGACTGCCTCGATTGTGTTTTGAATTGTTGAAAATTTGGTATTAGTGATTGCTTCACATGCCTCTGGTTTAGCATTTAATTCGGTGGTGGGCACCATTGTTGAAACTTAATTTCTTTTTAGAAAGATCTGTTTGAAATTTGAATGAATAACTGGAGCCAAAGTAGAGCAGATTGTGCAATATCTACTCGTGACTGACGTGCGCGTGGGTTTCACTCACTGGCTTCCGATTACCTGATGGGGTCGGCTGTTTGGCAGACAACTTAACTGGAGGTGCTGGTTGGAGATTGGACGATAATGTAGGATGTGACGGTGCAAAAGTGAGAGGCAGCAACTGTGGGAGCTTGGACTAGCAAGTGTGGTGGTTTATAGTGTAGTTTCGTGGCTGATTTTATTGACATACTAATTGACTTATAATTATTTTTATACATAGGTAACACTCTCTTAGTGCTGGTGAATTAATGATGTACTTTATTTTTTTTATTTAAAAAAAATGGTGGAGTTTCATGGTGTGGCTTCGGAGGTTGGCTGATCGGGACCTAGTTTCAATGTTGGACCACCTTTGGCTGCTGGTGAACAGTAGTGGTGGCTGTTTTAGGGTTTTTTGAAATTTTTTTGTGATTTTTTCCCAAATGGGTTTGGGGCTGTTTGGGTATAGTGTTTTGAGAATTTAGGTGTAAAGTTCTTTTAGTTTGGATGTCATATTGATGTAGGACAAATAGGGTTGATTTGGCCACTTAGGTTTTAGGGATAAAAACTTACATATCACACCTAAAGTTTCTTAAGCATCACATATAAGAAGTCTTAAGCATCATGCTTAAGAGTTGGCTTGCATCACTCAATTAGAAAATTGAGAAGCTGTTAAAATATTATAAGTAACTGTGTGCTCTAGTAAGTGAAATTATAAAACTATTTACAATGATTTTTAAGTAAGATTTTCTAAATAAAATTAAATTAAGAAATAATAAACTAGTAGAATTGGAAAAGCTAATCCTAATACAAATAGAAAATAGACTAATAGGAATAAAATTCTAAGTTATTGAAACTATAATAACATTTTTCGATAATGTAGACTCCTAAATAATATAATAATTTTATATTTAATATAAATACAATTTTTAAACTATTTAGAAAATCTATTACTAGCCTATTTTGCATCTATTATATATTTTTTTCTTGCTTTTCATGACAACCAAATTGAGGATTTCTTTTTTTCAATCATTAGATCTATAAAGATGGTTCTCGTGGGATCTTGTGGATGAAGATGTTTAATCATTATGAAAAGTTAGAGGTGAGGCATTGTTGGAGTATAAGTCTGTGGAGCTTTAGTTCTTTACATTTAGTAAGTTTACAAAATTTTTAGTAGCAAAGGAATATAAGTGTTTTTAGTAGGGTCTGAAACCTTCGTCTCTCCTCTAGTTAAAGGATCATCCCTTGAGAATGGTTTGTTTTGGGATAGAAAAGAGAAAGCTATATTCCATTTTATATGGTGTCAAGAGAGGATGCTGCCCTTCTATAAAACTTCACAAATCATTCAGAAAAAAGACATGCAATCAACAAATGTGTTATTGTTATTTAGCAAAGTACAAAGGATCATCCCTTGAGAATGGTTTGTTTTGGGATAGAAAAGAGAAAGCTATATTCCATTTTATATGGTGTCAAGAGAGGATGCTGCCCTTCTATAAAACTTCACAAATCATTCAGAAAAAAGACATGCAATCAACAAATGTGTTATTGTTATTTAGCAAAGTACAAAGGATCCTAAGCCAATGCTTTTTGATAGAAGCATAAAGGAAGAAGAATTTTTTGAAAGCTCCATTGTTTCTTTTCCTTCCTAGTGACCTAAAGATGCATGGAGGAGTGACAAAGACAAGTTTTCTTTTAGACTTGATTTTCGGGGTACCACTTCAAGCATAAAGTTCATCTTTCACATAGCCAGAAACCACGGATCACAAACCACAAACCACGTAGCTAAGGTTGACTGGATTAGGAGTTAAACCCCTAAACCTTATAGTTTTAGGCACAAAATGAGAACATTATTGAGGAATTCACTTGCTTTATGTTATAATAATCACCCCTTGACCAAGATTCTACCTATTTTTTTCATGTCATAAGCGATTAAAATGCCTCAAACCCTCGCAAGTAAAAACGCAATTCACAAGGTTGCCTTCATTTTCTTGACATGCTCTAAGCAAAACATTGAGACCTACAAATGGCAATAGAAGACTTGAAAGAGAAGTGTTGATTGTTAGAAGCTTTTATATAGGCTTGTCTTCTCATTTACGCTGAATGGATGTTAACTCCAAGGTGTTGAGGAAGGAGTTACATTTTTACCAACCTCCCAATCAATAAGATCTTTTTTTATTGAAATAAACCTCCCAATCAGTAAGATATTGGAGTAAATGGACACTTCATTGGTTTCTGTTATGGTAGATAATAAATAAACTTTGGCTTTTGGTTCATAATTTTTTTAATGGTTCATCCGGGCACCATTGATCAAACAAAAACATTATCTTCATGCAATTTTACATCACAAAATGAGTCAAGAGTGAAAAATTTTGACAAATTTTTTGCTATTCATCTCTATTGACTTGATTAGAAAACACCTCTGCTCATTGTTATGCACCAAATTGGGTGTGGTCATATCAATTCTAATGCCCTGAATCCAATCAGAACTCCGCAATTAAGCGCGCTTGAGGGTGAGTAGTACTAAGATGAGTGATCTTCTGGGAAGTTCTCATGTTGTACCCACCGATCATTATTATGCACCAAACTATATTTGGAACCAATGAACTTCCACCACAGTCCTTAGAAGGAAAAAATCTTGGGGGCTGCTTTGCTCAATATATCTTTTTTCAAGGTCATAAGTATTCTTATCCTCAATCCTCTCCCATAAAAAGGCTATTTAACCTTGCTCATTGTCACTAAACAAAATTCCTCTTGGTCAATTATCTCCCGACAAGGAACAACATTGAACAAACTCTTGCCTCCTAGACACCTTAGCATGAATAGGGAAAGAAGGAAAAAAAAATAAAATGGGAGGTTCTGAGGGCATTCTAAAAAGGTGTCGAACTACCCCTTCTACATAGATAGCTTCTCCTTCACCCGGCTATCCACTTCTCCTTCTTGGTTGTGGTGGGTGTAAATACTTGTTTCTATAATGCCATGACCAAGTGGCAAGCCAAACCGAGTGCCAAATTAACTTTACACTTTTAACAGTTTACCATGGTTGATGGAACAATTTTTTTAGGTTTACCTCAATTCATCTATGAATCTAACACATGAAAAGAAGATGTAGAGGATATTCTATACAATTGGCTAACTCTCTAACTCAGATCCATCATTTTGTACATAGGTGGCGCATTTGTGCTGCTTTCTTTGTCTTTTGTCTCTTCCTTAGAAAATGGTGAGGTAATTACCTGAAAATAAAACTAAAACAAGATTTTTATATATCATATTAGATCTTAATAAGGTGTACTAAAAATTTGGTTCAGTTTTATAATTTACTATAAGGATCTTTATGGATGATTTGATTGGAAAGAAATCATCGAATATTTGATAATCATTCTTTTCCGGACACGATCCTATCAGAGAAGATGACCTTCTTGGCTTCCCTTTGGGCTAAATCTCTTAGGGATTACTAGGATATATCCTTACTACAAAAATTTGGATGCTATGGTCACGTGACTAGTTGTTTGTTTTGTGTTCTTTGTTTTGTTATGCTTTACTTTTATGCATTATTTTATTAAATTGTTCTCTTTCTAATCTTTTCTCAGTCGGATGTCTTATCTGTCGTATCTTTTGTAATGTTCACTTCTCCTGTTCAATAATACTTCTTTAAAAAGTAGTTGTTGCTTATCTAAATAGATTAGAAAATAATGGTTTTATTAAATATACAACTACTATTTTATTTAGGAGTTTATTAGTATAGTTTTGGCAATATAGGATTTTTTTCTCATAATTATCTAATTTCCTGTTTATATTTGTTGTCTTACTTCCTAATTCTATTAGTATTAATATTTCTTAATTATTCCTATTTACTAAAGGTTAGTTAGGCAATATTATAAATATATTTTCTAATTTTATTTTTTGGGACAAACTTCAGTAATTCAATATCATATTTTGAGAGCTTTTCAATTTTTTGGTTGTGTGACATAACCAAATTCTTGAATGATGCTTAAGACTTTTTAAATGTGATATCTAAGAAACTTTTAGGTGTGATTTATAGGTTTTATCTTCAAATCACTAAATAGGCAAATTAAGCCTAATTTGTCCTACATCATTTGGTATTAAACCTAAAAGCATCCTACAACTAGATCTCAAAGCTCTATACACCCAAACAACCCCACATCATTATAAAAAAAAAAACATAGAAAAAAAATATAAACCAACAAATCCTAGCCTAGTCTACATGGCGCCATCTTAGATCACAGTCAGCAACAAGAGATGATCGAGAAAACTGTCACCACCAGCCTCAAAAGACCCTGATCGACAACCCCCTCAAGCGGCATAAGTTTGCTAGAGAATATGCCACTTGCTGCTGCAAGATCCCAATTGTGGCTTCTCATAATCTCGTTCTTCTACATAATTGCGTCTCATATTGACCTTCGATCTATATCCCCAGCCTTAACTCTAGTCAATCTACGAAGGTTGGCCACCATCCAATGTCTGGGAGGGTAGCATGTGAGCCATACGCGTCTAGCTGCCAATAGGGCTTTCTTGATTTGTTCTTTTTTGGTTTCATTGAGCGCTGGGTTTGACCACACCTGTTTTCAACAGTTCAAAATAATCCCTAGGAGTGTTTGCACACCTTTTTATTTTTGCAATTCTCTTCATGATGGAAAACTTTTAAACATGAGAAATCCTAATTTTTATTGTGGAAATTAAAGTAAGAAAGTTGTCATTCATGAGGCCGCGGCAAGATTCTTGTTTCAATCTCTACAGTTGAATGATTCAATCTTTCAACACATCTGCAACCATATAGACTAGCTTGGATAGATAATATGAATATTTGGAACTTAACAAAGTCTTGCTTCTACCCGTCTTGATATCTAGATTCACTAAATCTTATGTGATGTAGTTCTTATAATTTTCACATTTATTCTTCTAGGTTTACCTTGACTTTATGATGGACATGTTTAACATGATGAGACTTGATACTTATCATTTCATGGTTGACGTAAAGGGATGTAGTTTTAGACGCTACGACCATTGAAGAGATGAGTGAATATAAATCTCCAAAAATGCCTACAGTTAAATGAAAAAGATAAAAAGATGGAGCACATCGAAGTTGAGAGATGAGAACTGCAATATCTTTCTAAGAGAGTAGATTTTGAGGTTACTCAAAATCTTTCACTGCCTAAGGAGAGTTCTATGGAAGTTAAGTACATTGGGGAACATAAGTCAATAATTCAGTCTAGTAATGTTCTACTCAAGGATGAAATTAAAACACAGTGATCAATATGTTGATTTTTTCGTCACACTAGGATTTCAAACTTCTAAACAATTGTGTGTTTCCGTTATGTTTACTAATTAAGAAAACAATTGAGCATAGAGTTTGTTAAATTTTTGTAAGGAAGCTCAAAGATCAATTTTTTTACTTCATTAGTCACTTCAAAGCTCGTGGACGAGTTTTCTCTAATCTGGGAAAAATGACGCAGAATGATTACCTCGATTGCCTTAATAAGTTATAAACCACAATTCTATTAAATATCAATACTATATAATTTTTGAGTTTATTATTTAGTAACTTTAGTATATTATGCAGTTAATATTTAGTTTTTCGATTTGTATTAATAGTGTTATTTCTTTATTCTATTAATATTTGTTTTTTTAGTTTAATCCTATTTAGTAAAAATTATTAAGGAAACATTATGAACATCTTTGTAATTTTATTTTTTGAGACAAATTTCTGTTATTTAGTAAATACTTCGAAAATTTCTTAATGTTTTAGTTGTTTGATGTAATCAAACCCGTAAATTTGATGTTTATGACATCTTAAATGTGACATCTAAAAAACTCTAGGTTTGATGTCTAGGTTTTTATTCTCAAGTATCTAAATAGGCAAATTACTTTAATTTGATATAACATCAATCATATAGCTACCCAATCAGATTCAACTCTAGACAATAATATGTCCCTTAAAAGATTGAGAATTTCATAAGATTTGCACTAACAGGGTTATATGCTTTTAGGTGTTAATATAAAGTCAACTACATTTAAGATCGTCTATTCTATGATCAGTTCCTTGTTTAATAGGCTGTAGCTGCTGTAGTGTAAGCTAAGTCTCTAAAGCCACGTGTCCCCAACCCTATTTAGTCAATTTTCCTTTTCCTTCTTCTCCTTCAGTGTCAGAAGAGAATCTGCTGTCTTCTTTGAGATGAGGCCTGGATTTTAAAATTGTCTAATAACTCGGCAAAAATTGTTTCTGAGCATTCCCTCCCACTTGCCCAACCATATTCCTCTTGTATGCAAGTAGATCAGAAGTGGTTTTGTGAGTTGTTTCATTTACTCGGTAGGCTTATCATTGTTTTTAAGATGACTTTCTTTTTCCCCTTAAATATTGTTGATTTAACTGTTACGCTTCTCATATGCAGATGTGTTGATTGGAGCTTGCTCGATACACTAACTTGGCCTGTTTATTTGCTCCATTATCTTGCTGTAATGGGATATACAAAGGGACCAGAATGGAAAAATTTTAATGAATGTGTTATGGACAAAGAATATTATTCTTTACCTGTAGGTTTGAAGTTGATGACTCTACAGATCCTCTGTGATGATGTCTTAGACTGTGTGGAGGTAAGAACTGAAATTGATGTTCGTGAAGAATCAGAGGTCGGAATAGATCCTGATGCAGTTACTATCAATCCTTCTGAAAATGGACCTAGAAGGGTCCATCCCAGATTTTCCAAAACCTCAGCCTGCAAGGATAGAGAGGCTATGGAGATTGTTGCAGAAGGCCATGAGATGAAGTCTTACCACAAGTTAAAAATTTTGGGTCCCAGAGGTACTGAAGGTGATGCAGATGCAGTTGATCTAGATGCAAATAGTGATGAATGTCGGCTTTGTGGCATGGATGGGACGTTGCTCTGTTGTGATGGTTGCCCTTTAGCATACCATTCAAGATGCATAGGTGTGGTCAAAATGTACATACCAGAAGGGCCATGGTACTGTCCAGAATGCACTATTAATAAAATGGGACCAACTATCACGGTGGGAACATCACTTAAAGGAGCAGAAGTGTTTGGCATTGATTTGTATGAACAAATCTTCTTGGGTACTTGCAATCACTTGCTGGTGTATGTTTTCAATGCCTCTGTCTTTAAGTTCAGCTTTTTTTACATTATTTAAATATTTGTTGAATCCTATTTGTAAATTGTGGTTATTCTTCTTGCATTGCTTTATTTGTGAAGCCTTAGTCCTGCAACTTCCCAAGTTTAGATATAGTTTTTAAGAGGCAAATTATAAATTTAGTCCCAAACTACGAGCTATATTACAATTTGGCCCTATTTGTTTTCATTATAGTTCTGTCTTTGAACTTAAAAAGTTGTTTCAGAATATGTTCTTCTACTTCAACTTTTTTAAATATAATTTTTTTTAAATAAACCTTTTTTTTAATAGAAATTGCTCAAGTTTTTCCTGTCTTATTTAAGTGACACAAAAAAGATATAATGCTTCTATTTAAAGTGAACATAGAAAAATTCTAGAAAGTAAATATACTTAGATGCCTTATTTTTCCTAATTTCTATTATTATTGTTTGTATAACTTTGATAAAACAAATCAGTTAGTTTTACTTAGTTTATTAAGCTTAGTACTCAGTTATAATTTTCGAACTTTCTACAAAATAAAAAATGAGCAAAGAAACAAGCTTCATAATTTTCAATCAAGATTTTATGGTTGTATAAAGATATCTTGAATTTAATAATGTTATAAGTTTAAGGACATGAACAATAAGAAAAGAGCTTTTGTAACCTAATTATAAAATGGCCTAGTTTAAGTACTGAAATAGTAATTTCTTATTTATTTTTTTCAAATGTCTTTGCACATGATTATGACTGCTTATACTTGTACTTACTCCTTGGTCATGATTTTCTCTCCTTAGACATTAAGACTCCATTTGGTATATGAAAACATTTTCTAATTTTTATTTTCGAAGTTCGAATGTGTTTATGCGTGTTTTATAGATTATGTAAAGTTGTATATATGTGGAATTATCAAACTACAAACAAATTATTTCTAGAAAACACTAAAAGTGACATTTTTAAAAAATTTAACTTCATAATCATTTTCACCATGATTTCTTTGTTGTAATGAACTTTCGTGGTTAGTGAATGAAAATATATAAATTTAGAAAGTGTTTTCATATATCAAATAGAGCCTAAATTTTTCTCAATTCTATTTTGTGTGTTAGCGTGGTCTTGTTTGTTGTCTTTGATATGGACCTAGACTTATATAATTGCCAGTTCACGTTCTGAATTTGACAATTGCAGGCTCAAGGCTTCTCCCAGTGCGGAAAGACATGGTAGATTTTACAATCTGAACGACATTCCAAACGTCATGCATGTGCTCTTATCATCTCCAGAACATACTGCTATATATTCCAGGATATGCAACGCAATTTTATTGTATTGGGATATCCCAGAAATTATTGCATTTATCCATAAAACAACTGAAATTGTTGCCAACATGGCAGACATGCAGACAAATGAGATTACTTCTTTATTGCCTCTGTTCTCCAAGGAAAGCCTCGAAGCATCGGGCACAGTTGAGGCGGAGAATGCAATTAGTTTCACTGAATGTCACTCAGATAATGTTGCAAAGTCATGTCCTGGTACCTCCATCAACACCATGACTCAAGCCAATTATGCTAGTAATACAGCTAGATCACAGGATTACCCTCCAACAAATTCAGTGTTACCTGTCCAGAATAAAATGGAATGCACCATGACTTCTGGTTCAGTTGGACTGCAGGCTGATCCATCTGACCTCAGCTGCCAAAGTTTGGTCAACAGGCCAATTACTGATTGTACTAAAAATGCTTCAGGTGACAGCAATAACAGCTGTGGAGAAGAAAACAGTATGCTTTTCCCAGTGAGTATATCCTCTGAAATCAAGGCGGACGATTGTGCAGGTCTTGGAAGCAGTAGCAGGAAGTTAGCCAATGATTGTGCATACATGGGATTCAGCTTTAAGCCTAAGGCATACGTGAATCACTATGCAAATGGGGACTTTGCTACATCTGCCATTGTTAATCTCACTTCTCTTTTATCAGAAGAAAGTCATGTTTCTGAGTCTCAAAAGTCTGGCAATGCCAGAAAATTTGCCGCTAGTAATATTGCACTGCAGACAAAAGCATTTTCCTCGGCAGCCTCACGCTTTTTTTGGCCAGGTTTTGAAAAGAAGGACATTGTGAGGGAGAGGTGTGGTTGGTGTCATTCTTGCAAGCTTCAAGCATCGAGTAGGAGGGGATGCATGTTAAATGCAGCTGTCACAAATGCCACCAAAAGTGCTACAAAGATCTTCAATAGCCTTCTTTCTTTAAGTAATGGAGACAGCTATCTTGCTAGCATTGGTGTATATCTTTTATACTTGGAGGAAAGTTTACGTGGTCTTGTAGCCGGTCCCTTTTTGAATGGAAGTCATAGAAAGCAGTGGCGTAAACAAGTAGAGGAGGCTACAACATGCAGGGCAGTGAAAGTTCTCTTGCTTGAAGTGAGTTTACTTTTTTGGTGATTACTTGTCTAGTTCTCTCCTCCCTTTTTCTTCTCAAAACTTTACAATGTTTTGCTTATTAATTATGTTCCATTTTCCTTTTTTTAAGTACCATAAAATACATTATTTAAGTGAATGTCCTTACTTCGACTATTTAGGAAGTGTTGTTTGTATGAAGAGGATGATAGTTTTTTAAAATTGAGTGATCTAATAGTGTTTTTAATAGTCCACCTTTTTAATAAAAAAAAAATTATTATTTGGCT
The DNA here is from genome assembly GCF_054855325.1 of Carica papaya. Lineage (NCBI taxonomy): Eukaryota > Viridiplantae > Streptophyta > Magnoliopsida > Brassicales > Caricaceae > Carica > Carica papaya. Next base: position 11,937,624 of record NC_142310.1, read on the forward strand.
TATTCATGATATTGTTTGTTCCATTTCTCATGATGCATATCGCTAAAGTTTTTTTCGTTTGACTTTATTGATTAGTTCTCTGGGCCCCACCCCTTTGTTTTCTTTCTCAAAATAATTTTTAATGTTTTTGCTTATCGATTATGTTCTACTTTTCCTTTTTCCACCATAAAATACAGAATTTAAGTGAATATCCTTACTGTGAGTATTTAAGAACTTTGTTTGTTATGAAGAGGATAACATTTCTTAGTTAACTGAATGATTTGATATCTTTTCTAATTTTTCATGGAAGATATTGAGAATCTTGTTAATTTCTAAATTTGATGTCTATGGCTACAGTTTTACCCACTTGATTTTGGTTTTAATGTGGAAGTTATGGCTTTTGTTCTGAATTGAAGTGTCCTTAATTTTTCATAATTTTTAGTCTGTAGAACTTGTCTTACAAGCATAGATTTGGAATCTGTAAATCACCTATATGAACTCTTAATGTCTTTAACTGTTAGCATATACCTCGTAGATTATTGGATTGCATTTTACTCTTTGTTTGGAACAAATGAACTATGGAAAAGCTCGGCATACATGACCTTAGGGCTACTGCCCTTTCTTTTAGTTTGTATTTTGTTACCATACATATCTTTCATATGTTCACTGCATTTTATTTGACACAATCTCATTCTCTTTGTTTGCAGCTTGGTGAAAACATCTGCAGCATTGCTCTTTCTGGGGATTGGTTTAAGCAAGTGGATGATTGGCTTGTTGAATCTTCCATCATTCAAAGTGTATCATGCACTGCAGGAACAACGCAGAAACGTGGACCAGGTGGGAAACGACAAAAGAAACAATCTGAAGTAATAGTTGATGGTTGCAATCATGATAGCTTTAGCTGGTGGAGAGGAGGCAAGTTATCAAAGCATATACACCAGAAAGCAATTTTGCCACGCTCAATGGTTAGGAAAGCAGCTCACCAGGGTAACCACTAAGCCCCCAAGTCTTGTAACAATTAGTCAGCAGTGTCTCTTAGTTGTTCTTGGTGGTGGTGTTATTTCGGTTAAAGATGATGTTTGTAGAGTGCATGTTTTCATTTTATTTGATGCTTATAGGAATAAACTAATTATGTTGTGTGTCACTAGGTGGCGTTCGAAAGATATCTAGCTTTACTTATTCTGATGGTTCTGAGATTCCTAAAAGAAGCAGACAGTTAATCTGGAAAACAGCAGTTGAGAGGAGTAAGAATGTATCACAGCTTGCAATGCAGGTTTGTTCTCATATGTTATGTGTTGTCTCAACGATCTTTATTCAGTGGTTTTTTTCTTCTGTCAAAAAGACATGAAAAATTGAAGGTCATTGAAATTTGGATCAGGTTAGGTATCTAGATAATCATGTGAGATGGGGTGATCTTGTCCGTCCAGAGCAGAACCTCCAGGATGGAAAAGGTCCAGAGACGGAAGCCTCTGCTTTCAGGAATGCTAATATTTGCGGCAAGAAGATTGTTGATAGCAAGATTATATATGGAGTCTCTTTTGGGAACCAAAAGCATGTCCCAGCAAGAGTTATGAAAAATATCATTGATGTTGAGCAAAGTCAGGATGGAAAGAACACATATTGGTTTAATGAAATGCGTATTCCTTTATATCTGATCAAGGAGTACGAAGAACGGTTCCATGAAGTGCTTTTGCCATCAATTAAGAAGTTCTCAGATGGACTATCTAAGCTACAAAAAAGGCAGTTGAAGGCTTCCCGACGGAATATATTTTCCTATCTTACATGCAAGAGAGATAAGTTAGAGCAGTGTTCTTGTGCTTCATGTCAACTTGATGTCTTACTTAGGTAATGTTTAGTTTAGTCTTTCTCTCTGCAGGGATGGATATATTTTCGTACTTGTTATTAATTATGTTTATTGTGTGATCTTCAGGAATGCGGTCACGTGCAATGTATGCCGAGGTACATTACTTTAAATTGCTATTTTTAATCTTCTGAACATGTTTATCCTCTATGTGGTCTAATTAAACTTGAAAAATCTTTATTTTACTTGATATTTTAGCTATATTGAAAGAAAAAACAAACAGTATTTTAGCCAGTGTAAATCTTTACTTTATGCGCATCAATGTTTAGTTCTTGAAATGTTGTACCATGCTAATATGCATGAGAAGTCTACTATGAATAATTCATATACAGCTCATTGCCATACCAAGTGAGTGAGGAGGGATTTTCTCTTGAACTCGTTCCTTAGAGTATGTAGTAGTTGCAACCTTACTTTTGTAAGCGTTTACAAAAAGAAAGTTACTTCCTGTCCTCAATCTCATTTATGTGCTGAACTTTCAATTTGTGGATGTCCATTTTTATTTGAGCTTGATAATACATTCATACCAGGCATGAAAGGTGTGCCAACCCTTTTTACAAAATAAGATCTAAAGACAAAATATCTACCAATCCACTTAGCTGTGAAGAAGAAGAATGTCGCGAACCGGGAGGCTGCGCATGAAGGACAGCATAAACAACCGCACGTGAGCGGAGTAGGCAGTCGGGTATGGTGGAGAAAGTCACCGGAATAGGGCAGCCGGCCACCAGTGAGATCAATACTCCGTTTGGGTGGGTGTTGTGAAGATTCTAGGATTTTGGAATAAACTCTGAAATTAAAACCCTAAAATACCTTTATTTTGCTCTGATACCATATAGAAATTTGAGAAAAATATTTGCATTTTATTTTTCTCTACTTTAGGTGTTACAATTGATTCGTATATATACAAGATTTTCTAATTACAAAGAGGCAAATTTCTCTTATAATAAAGATTTTAAATAATTACATCCTTATGGAGGAAATAAATGGTAGAACTAAATAGAAAAAAATATCACCGTCATTTAGGCAACAAAATATTCATATTAACAGTATACTTGGACATGGTTTATCCCTCAGCCCATCTTTTGCGCTCAAGGACAAGGTCATTTTTGAGGGGGAGAGTGATCTTATGGGCTATAATATATTAAAATATATTTTTAGAAAAAATAGCGTCTGCAGATCAGCAGACCTGTGAGATGGAAGATTCAGTTAGGATAGAGTCTAGCAGGCATGGAGGAGTTGTTCAGATATGAGAAGTTACCTACCATAGAGGAGTTTAGCTGTCTCTCTCGTTCCTCAGATGTGGAAGTTGTTCAGTTATGAGAACTGACCTACTTGGGGGTAGTGTTTTATCTTTCTATCTTGTGGTAAAAATGTATATTCCGTTCTAGCAATAATAGATTGTGCTGAGTCCAGGATGTTTGGTCACAGACCCTTGATTTTTTTTGTTTTTAAGGGCTATCCACTCAACACGGTGGAGGATCTACATCATTGACATCTTGCCTAACTTGTAAATTCTATCTCTTCGTAAAGGGTTCTATAAATTCACCAGTTAGGCTTTTTCATGATACTTCTGAAGAGTTGATTGCTGAAATCATCAATTTTATTATGATAGGTTGCAAATTGATAAGTATATCATCATAATGTGCTCTTATGTGTCACTTGCAATACCATCTTGCATCATTTCTGTGGCAGTTTGAGATTATTCTGAATATTCTTTAATCATCTTTTCTTGTTTGTTTTTCATCAGGTTATTGTCACAAGGACTGTACTTCAAGTTCAATATGCACAAATGGCAAAGTGGAGCTCTTCATCACCTGCAAGCGTTGTTACCTTGTCAAAGCTAATTCACAAAGGGAAATAAGGAATAAGTATCCAAACACTCCGTTGCCGCTGAGCAGACAAGAGCATAGCAGTATTATTACAGGCAGCAAAGGCACACAGCTTAAAGGTTTTAATCAGCCATTAGCATCTGTAGGAGCTAAAGTGAATCATTCTGAAATTAAACAATCGACCTCTGACCCTAGCCTGGGGACAAAAAGTCGACGTAAGCTTTGTTCTTGGGGTGTCATATGGAGGAAAAAGAACAATGAAGACTCAGGCATTGCTTTCAGGCAGGCAAACATTCTTCTAAAGGGTAGTTCAGACAAGCATCTTTTGGAGCCTGTTTGTGATCTGTGCCTACAGCCATATAATTCTACCTTGACATACATTCATTGTGAAATGTGCAATAGTAAGTGTGCTCTCAACTATCTATTTTTTCTTCCTTAAAAAATTCTAAATAACTAAAATGCACTCTTGTATTTCTGGTTGTTTCTAGAGTGGTACCATGCTGAAGCAGTTGAACTTGAGGACTCCAGAATTTTGGATGTGATAGGTTTCAAGTGCTGCAAGTGTCGTAGAATAGGCCCACCAGAGTGTCCTTACATGGATGCTGAACTCAGGGAGCAAAAGCGAAGAAAGCGGTGCATGAGGGCTCAAAAACAAGGGCAAGGAAACATTAGAGTGATTTTCGATAGTAGAAACATGTCTGAACCTAAAGAGTCAAAACCCGTATCTCCAGTCTGTCCATCAGAGGATGTATTTGTTCCAGATGATGATCCACTCCTTTTCTCTCTCTCAAAAGCTGAGCAAGTTACAGAGAACAATTTGGATTCTGAGTGGAATGCTGATTCGGGTCCAGGGCTGAAGAAACTGCCAGTTAGAAGGCATGTGAAACGTGAAGGCAATGTGGATAGCCTTTCCGGGAGTAATCTTTTGCATTTTGAACGATCTAATTGTAATGAAACAGACGATCTTGTGCAATCTAAAGCGCAACCATTTTCCATTGCCGAATGGGATGTTTCTAGTACTGGCCTTGAAAGTGATATGATGTTTGACTATGAAAGTCTTAACTACGAGGACATGGAGTTTGAACCTCAGACTTACTTCTCTTTCACAGAGTTGTTGGCTCCTGATGATGGTGACCAGTGTGGTGGAGTTGATGTGTCTGGGGATGCATTGGGAAATATTGAACATCAATCTTGTTCAATTTCCCATGGGGTCATGGAACAATCTGGAACTGGTAATTGTAATCAGCAAGAGTCAACAGTGTCTGAGAAGTCCAATGCAAATCTTGTTCAGTGTCAGATATGCTTACACATGGAACCAGCTTCTGATCTCTCTTGCCAGATTTGTGGGTTTGTGATGCACAGTCACTGTTCTCCATGGGAGGAGTCAGTATCTTCCCAAGGAAGCTGGAGCTGTGGTCGTTGCCGGGAGTGGCGCTAGCCAACTTGTCATTTGTAGTATGCAATTTTTGTATGTTTTCCTGAGAGGCAGTTTCTATTGGACGAGGGTTATTCACTTAGGTAAATGTGACAAGGTTCTGACAGTATAGAAGGGATGTATGTCCATTGTTAGAACAGAGGCTAGAATTAGAAATTAGTTCTACCCTGGTTGAAGTTGGAGAACTTCGTTGAATACCCTGGCAAAGCTTCTGGAAGCAAAGCATTTTCTGCAATTTTGAGGTAATTTGCTCTTAATATTGCCTATGCGAAATGATTGCTTCCTTCAGCTACATTTTGTCCTATAATCTGCTAATGGTAGGTTTGCAAGAGCTGTCGCTTGAATGTCTGATGGTATTGTAAGTGGTTTTCCGAGTGTTGAGCAATAGCCAAAATAGATGAAGATGGTTCCCTAAAAAGAAATATTTCAGAAGCTTAAGATATCTTGGAAGGTAAGCAAGTTTTTGTTATGCTTATCCGACTGCAATTATTTGTACAGATTAGACTTGGTCATGATTCACATGACATGACCTTAACAAAGTGTTTAAGATCATCGTCAATTAATGGGAACCCATAATTCATTTCATCTTTTTGTTCTTTTGGGTGTGTTCTTTCTAAGCCTGGACTGGGTTAAAGATAGACTCCGAAGTGCCCATTTGCGCCAATCATATGTTGAAAAAGCTTAATTGTAATGCCTTAGACTTAAGCTGAGCCAGATTAAAATACCACGCATTTATGAAAACAAAAATCATAAATATTCAAGGTTTAGAACAAACCTCAAACGGATTTTGACATGTGAAATTTTCTAATTGATCATTAACCTATATTAAATACAATAATGCGGTAGAAAAAAAGATTATATGTTTGTCTGATACATATTTAGAAAAAGAAAAAAAAGCCGTAGTCCTAACATTTCTTCTGTCAATCTCCCAACACTTTTAAGAGTTGAGCAGATATCTGTATGTTTCAAAAGGATGTAACAAGAGATTGCAGAGCCATCTTATTGCAAGAACTAAATTTGTCGAGCACACAATGTTATTACGTAGCTGACTAGGAGCAGTGCCAAAAGCATGATATGCAGAGCTTTCTCAAACACATGGAATGCACTTTCATTTCTTGTGGAAGATGAAAGACAACCAATGGTTGAAGAAACAGAGTTCGAGGAAGCCTTATCAAAGCAAGTCAACTGAATACTCCCGTTTGACGAAGCGGATGCAGTAACAGTTTGAGTGATTTTGGTTCCATCGTTGGAAACAAGAGATCAAATGCTCAGTCTCATAGTTGATCAGCGACGTTGACGCAAATAGAGAGAAAAATAGCAGAGCTCATTCTTCGCAACATTTTCTTTAACTCCTCGAGTTTGCATTCCAGCCTACATCAGCTCTCTTGTACAGCAGCTTCATGCTGTAATTGAAACTCAATCATTTTGGGAGTTCGATTTTGTGGTCTTGACGACACTTTTTTGTGTTTTTCTTTCTAAAAAAGAACCAGTAGAGCAGGAAAAAAATGGAGGAAGGAGAAAGCAGTAGAAAAATGTTTAATATGAGAAATTATGTTTACGTTTATTAATATAAATTTCAGAATAAAGTTTGGACTTTTTTTTTTCTATATCAGTATAAATTTGAGTTACGTTTTTGTGATTTACTTATTGTGAATTAAACACCAAGGATTGCGACGCACCATTTACAACTATCAACTACATCACTGTAAAATTATAGGTTTGTTTTTTTTTATTTCTATTTTTATAAATTAATAATTTTCAACATTAACTACAAAGGACAATTAACATAAAAAAAAAACATATATTTAACAATTTATATTAATGTTAACTTGGTATATTTTGAGATATTGGTACCCACTAGATATGACTATATATCATTACCATTTCGCAACATGTAACTATATTTTGTTACAATCTTTAGCTATCACTTCATTTTATCCTCTTTTACTAACAATTTTTTACTGTTCATGACTGTTGATCATCATTGCCAAACCTCAATTGTCGTTTGAGAATGTTGATAAATAATAGCTTAAAAAATGACAATTGATAAGCAAAAATGGTAAGAAATAAAAAATTGGACTTACCCTAAAAGAACAAAGAAAGCTTTACATTTATATTAGTGTATTAAATATTACAAATTAAGGTTATATAAATATATGATAATTGGGTAGGATGCAATAAATTTTTTTTAAAAATAAAAAATATATATATAATTAATTATTACGAAGAGTGTCAACTCGTATACATCATATTTAAATACCTACAAAATTAATAATAAGATCTTTTAAAACCTTTGTTGAATCAATAGATTGACCCAAAAATAAAAAAGTCAGTGTCTAGAGCCATTTACTCCTCATTGTTAGTGGCATAAGGTTTGCTCGTTTCCTACTCATGCTGATACCTCTCCAAACTCACAACTCGTCTTTAACCAAAGCCGCCATAATCCAGTTAATACCTAGAAATCTATACGGTATACTCCAAAGCTTATACACCATCGAGCACAAAAGAAACATATGATCACAAGACTCATCGGTTCTTTTACACAAATAACAAGCATTCAATATAACCTGGCTCCGTCTCATTAATTTATCCATAGTTAAGATATACTCTTTATTAGCATCCCATGCAAAAAAAGATATATGAGGCAAGACCTTGACCTTTCAAATATGTCTATATGGGAATTTGGTGTCTGTATCTTCTATCTTGACAAATGTTTGAAAGTAAAATTTGACTTAAAAATACCTCTAGAATTGAAACACCACTCAGATTTGTCATTGCTACCATCCATTGTCACAAGATATAATATAACATCGCAAGTACCTAATGGTAGGAGGGAGTCGAATAGTAGAAATGTATAAGAGTGCTAATGACTAAAATTAACATTGAAGCGGAAGAATAGAAATCCCTTACACAAAATCATTGTTCACATTACACCTGAGGCCAATGGTTGGCTATCAAAATGTGAATATACAAAACAAAGTCATTAAAATATTTACAAAAGAGTCATCAGAGCATAAGTTTTACAAAATACTCATATCTATCCTAAGGTTCCGAGAAGGGATTCAAACAAGCTTCTAGGGGCAACACATCAAGCACGTTATCGCTTTCATCATCTGGGGGCCAACGAATTGGGGGTGAGTTGCATGTAAACTAAGTAAGAAAAACAATATTGAAACTATCTTACTAAGATTTGAAAAGTGATTATGATTTTGTAAAAAATCATGAGCTTCACAATAACGTTAGACTTACCTTACAAGCTTTCCTGGATGATCATAATTTAGGTACTTAAAGAAAATTGTCTTTTTAACTTGAAAGAAACAGGTGACCAAAACATCATTGCAAAGACAACAAAAACATAGAACATATTATCAGCAGAGAAATTACATCATCTACATAATTCAAGACTAACGTAAAAATATCCTCATTACTTAACATTAATTATATCTGTCTATTCATTAAGTCTTTTACTGACTTTCGCGTGTAACCGTTGCGACACATAACTACTGAGGGAAAAAAGATTTCCAACTACCGTTATGAATGATCAGCACATTTTATTACTCCCCATTGGGGTCAGTTTATTTCCCCATTTAGGGACAATTCCATAACTTTCTGAGGTATAAATTGTGACCACAGCTTTACTTCCCCAATGTAGTCTTACATGTCATTTCGCGAGTCCACTCTCATCAAAGAAAAACTTTGATCATTCACAGAGGACGATTCATCAAAATTTATTCAGATGAGGAAGAAACATAAACCTCTCAGAGATAACGGCTTAACAGATTTTCATTCATTCTCTTTTACAAGTTCACTTTTATGACTGTCACATTTCAAATCCATCACACATTCATAGTTATTTCACATTCTGAGTCTAATGTGACTCGTCAACATTTTCGACCAAAGACCCATTATTTCCGAATTTGACCATCAGGGTGTCCTTAAAAATCAGAGTTTCTTATAACAACCTTCTTTGTCATTACCAGAGGTAGGACAAATGGTCAATCCCAGAGTTCATCATTATTTTATCATAAAGATAAATCAAGTATTTCACTAAATTACCAAGTAAGTACATATCGAAATAAATCACAAAACAAGCAGGAAGTCCTTTCTAACGATTTTAATTTACTAGAAATGTACTAAGAAATGTAAATAAAAATATTAAGAATTTCTTATTGAAATCAAGGTGATTTAGCCTTTCGGAAGAGCAGAAAAACTTCTAGAAATTCCTAAAACAAGCTTGTAAGGCTCCTACTTTTCTATTCCTTTCTCTCTTTAAAATCCCTTCACTTTCTCTCTCTAGTTTTAGTGAAGTTGGAAGAGAATGAAAATGGTGAAGAGTGGGAGAGGGAGGGGCCCTTTTAAAGAAAATTCGAGGGTTGGATTTGCGCCAGTGACAGCAATCCAAGCAGCCAAGAGATGGTCATCTAATGTAACGGACAGTCATGTTGGCTAGTAGCAAATTTGTTGCCAGCTGTCGAATAGTACACGCCTCATCGCATGCACAGTGTACAACATGGCCGTACATGGCTTGCGTGCAGGCACCCTACCACGTGCAGGTGCCTAAGCTGTGCACTTTATGCGTGGACTGCAGTTTCGCGAGTGCGGGCTACGGGAATTTTTTTCGCCTCTCGTTTCACTATCTTCAGTTTCTTTTTGAATTTCGTATTTCAAATTAAATTCTCGAAAAAATATAAAGAGAAACAAAATCATTAACAAATCTTGACATATCGAAAATTTTAAATACTAATGTGACTCAAATCACAAAACATTTATTATTTCATTTATCTCAAAAGTTTGGAGTGTTACAGATAAAGTAGTAAACAATTTTTCATATTCAAGAATCTCTCAGTCGTTAAGGTGTCTTTATATTATAACTTGCCAAACATTTTTCTCTCTCCTAACTTTTCTAAATGAATCGCTAGTTAGAATATCTTATTATTAAGTAGTGACAAAAATTTAAGGATATTGATCTCTAAGTTGTCCATCAACCAACCACGAATCCAACCATAATTTGACTTTATCACCTTTGGCAACATTCCACTTAATGTAAGCTTAGAATTTAGCTCGGTCTGTGCCAATTTTCTTCCATAAACCTTTCCTATGTGTTCTTGACATAGCTCTTCTAAACCATCTTCTCTCATCAAGACCAAATTTCGCGATAATTACCCTTCTCCATAATATGTCTTCGTTTCTCGTAAATCTCTACAACCATTTACAATGTAAAATTACATTCATCTCCTCCAAAGATTGTAACCCCAATCCATCAAGGGTATCCTCATATGCTACTAAATGGTATTTTCTCATAGTAGCCAATAAAAATACACATTAAATACCTTCTAATTTCTTGATCACACTCGCCGGAATAGTAACATATAGTAAATGTTACTCATTGTGTTTCTTATAAGTGTAAATCTCTCTCTTTTAAAAAGTAGTGCTCACTTTCATAACCATTAGGTCTTATATCCTTATATCTTTGAAGTTAGCCCCCAAAAGAACTCCCAAATACTTCATTGGCATATTAACAACCTTACCACCCATGATCCTCAACAAACTATTTGAGTCACTATCATCACCTAATCTAACCAGTTCAAATTTAGTAAGATTAATATTAGGTCCCAAAACCGTATGGAAGACCTATAATACACACTTTACTTGAGCATAACTAACTTATCCGGGTTCGCAAAAAATAAATGAACTACCTCCTTAGTGTTATCTCCTGCACTGACTTTGATGCCTCTAAATAATTCTAATTCTTTATCTCCTATCAATATGTGATTCAAAACTTCCTTTACCATATTAAAAGATAGGAGAAAGGGTCACTCCATCTAAACTCTCTGGATGCTAGTAGGAAAGATGAATCCCATTAACCATAACTGCAAAAGACATTGAGGTGATATAAAACATTATCCAAGAATAAATTACTTATAGGTATGACTTTTATCAAAGCATGTATTAAGCATTAAGTAAAGAGATGAGTATGATATTATAAAAAAAAAAATCATTTTATTATTTTTAAATTTATAGTAACCGAGGGGTACTATACTGAGGATGGTAATAATATTGATGGCAAGTATAATACCATAAAAAAATCATTATGCTTCTGTCAAGGGTCTTTTCGGGATATGTATTTGCTCCGAAGACAATACCACGATCTCTTGTTGATTACAGTAACAGGAAGGCAGAATTATATCTGACAATAAAACAAGAACAGAATCAAATAACATAAGTGTTCTATCTCTCCTATAATTGATGTTTACTAAAGGGGACTGGCCAATCAAATACACGCTGTTACAAACTGATTCTAACTTCATGCAATATCATAATACAAATCCAGTGAAATGGGGAACATATTTATGGGTAAAAGAAAAAGGAAAAAATATATGGAGAAAACCTGTAACCCCAAGAATGGATAAAAGAGTAAACACGAAAGGGAAAGAAAAAAAAAAAAAAAAAAAACCCTCACCAAAGCACAATACAATTGTGCAGAAAGAATCTCAAAATTCCGACCAACCCTGGAAACCCACTCAGATACTGCTGATCATAATTTTCTTCTCTATTGCTCCCGCCAGCCCTTGCATCTTTAATTCCTATACCTCTTAGCCTGACGTACTAATGGGTGGGCCGGCTGTAAAAATCAGGTCTACAAGTGTACAATGAACCTTCACATCTCTCACTTCCATTTGTCATAGCAAACCTGCCAGCATTGCCCCAGGATCATTCGCTGCTGCTGGGCTAGGCGGTTGGACTACTGGAGGTCCTGCTGGTGCAGGTGCTGGGACACGGGTAGCCATTGGGATTGTAATCAATTGCTCCTTAATGAAGTCCTTCAACCTGTGGAGTAAATGTCAGAAATATGCGCTAAATTTTGAAACTGAAAGCTACTTGAATGACAAATCTGTTAATTGAGGTACATACTCAAATGTCAGTGTAGGATCCCCTGAGGCAATAGTCATTCGCAGCTGGGTTCTGTCTGCAGGATCAGTCTCAATTCTAATCTGAATGTCACAGAAAAAAGTGTCAAAGTTGTAATTTCCCTCATCTTTAATTGCAATACTACATCTTAGACAACTTCAAATATTCGCACGATCAGTATATCGGCCTACCTATTTTAATGAATAAGATAGGGATAAGACTTGAGTCATGCGTTGTATATTCTAACATAATCAAACATCAAAATGATGTACGATGGGAATTAAATCGATTGCAATAACTCAATAAATGAGTTTAAACAGATTTACTTCTTACCAAACACAGCATGGCCCGTGTGCTCTCAGAATAAAAGGTTGTGCTTGCAACTAGATTATTAGGGTTTGGGTCCTAAATAGAAAAGAAGAAATAAGTACATTGATAAGCAGCATGAATTTACTAAATTAATTATAAAAAAAAAAAACAGAAAGGTGCAAGGAATAAAAATCACTTACAAGCCCGGGACAAACCATCACGCGAAGACTGTTAAACAGATTTGCCATTTCTTGAAGAGGAAGTGGTCTTACACCTCTAACCTGCATGAATCAGCAAAAAATACTATGTTAATCAGATCCAAGTCGCCCTCACATAGAGAAGAAGCAAGAAATCCTATTCACGAAAAGAAAACAACTGTTAACTTGTTAAAGATTTTTCTGTTCATTGGCTATGTGCTTGGAAATTTTTTTCTGTTCAATCCAGCACAAGGGTATGCTTGGAACTTAAAGTGGATGAGAAAAATAACTAAATGAGAAGGAGAAAAACTGATGAGAAAGGATACAATTTCCCTTTTTTCTTTTTTCTTTTTCTTTTGTTTCAATGCTAAAAAAAAAGAAAAGAAATAGGACGAAAATTATTTACCGATGTTTGTTATTCAATGAAAAATGACGGAGAATACCTAATTTTATCATTTTTTTATCTTTTTTTTGCTTTTATAGATACTGAATATTGCCAAGAAAAACCGTCTTAGTACCTCAGAATCCAGATATGTACTTGAATATTCAAAATTCCCAAAACCACACCAGAACATCCTAAAATGGTCAGCAACATACTTAGATACCAGGGATGCCCAGAACTGTGCTTGTTACATAGAACATCCAGAAAATGTGCCTAAGTTCCTGGAATTCCTAGACACAACCTGTGGTCACCAAGAATATCCCTAGAGATGCACCCAGGTGGGTGGAATGGCTAGAAAAGCATCTGGATTCTCAAAAAGCCCTAGAACCCCCTGGATACTTGAAATGGTGAGAAGCATCCCCACATACCAGAAAGCCTACCTCAACTATTCAGAATGAAGATGCTATAACCATTTTTTTTTTTTTGCGAGAATCCAGCTTAAAACTAGTTCTGAGTAAAGGCTGGATTTTGGGTAACCACTGAATAACTTAAATCACTTAAACCATACAGCCCCAAGTTAAGAAAGCTTGTAAGACCAGCTTTATTTGGCTTTTGGCGTGCTTTGAGTTGTGTTGGTCATTTCTTCAACAAGAACATCCTAACATGTTTCAAACAGTTTCTTTTTAACTTGAATTTTATTTTTGTTATTTTACTAACTTTTCAGATTTGACCACTACTTTTACCTAACCTTTTAACAACTTTGAAAATTGAAGTAATTAAAATGTTAAATTTACCAAGCACTAACTGAGCTTAAAACTGCATGATATTAAAGCTCTTAAAACTCCTTAACCTTAAAATTCGTTTGGAAAAAAGAAAAAGCAATCCAAACAGGCCCTACATCAAGGACATATAAGCAAAAGATCTAACCAATCCCATTGAACTTGGATAAGTAACACAACCCAAGTCTATAGAAAGAAACATTGATTCTCGTTTTTCTTTTTCCTTTTTTTTTCTTTCTACTGAAAATACTTCTGGAATACAATCTATGTTGCTTGGACTAAGGTAGAAGTTGCAAATATGGGTATAGATCTAACTGTCTTACTCAATAACATTTTAGACAAAGATACCAGACCTTGATTAATAGGAGTCCACATATTGGAGATAGGTACTTGGATTAGCTTGATATGAAATCAAATAAAACTAACATACAACTTTAGGAAACTATGATGGTTTTATGTACATAACAAAACACATTCTTCAACACAAAAAGATAGCACTCACATTTGTAGTAAATGAAAAAAAAATAATGATAATAATTAGTAATACATAACTAATTAATTATTCATTATACAAAAATTTATAAGTCAGACATTCAAGAATATGTATTCTCTTTCAAACTTCAACCATAAGAGCTTTCATCATCAACTTCATACTATCATATATAATAACTTCTAGTTCAAATCTTCAAGTGTTTGACGTGCACATTGTTGGACAAAATCCCATGCCCCACCAATATTGTTTCATGTCGAAGACAGGCATGGTACTAAAATTAAAGAGTCCAAGCAACATGGAATACGAGCAACTCAGATAACGTATTCTCTCAGTTGAACAGTGATTGCCTCAATGAAATTTAAACTAGAAACTGATGACAAAGCCATATTACAATGACAAGAGATGAGTATGCAAAAGATAACCAATTTCTCTTTTCACGATAAATTTGGTATTCCTGCTGAAAAAATTTAAACTAGAAGTTATTGATGATGATGAAGCCACATCAAAAGGAAAAGTCACTAGAAGGGAAAGAAAGTGATTTGCCCTAGTCAGAATACAATGCTATAATTGGGTAATCTCCAATCAACTAAGTTTTGATATAATTAGTCACTCAATCAAAATCAATCATCTATCAAAGAATCCAAATAGAGAAACTTTAACCCCTCGTTATTTAGCCATTTCCATTTGGCTTGTCCTTATATGCCAAGCTTGTTAGACCCCTCATGTGTGACAGGGCATATTAGCACATAAACGATAAAATTAATCTATCTTAACAGTTTAAACTTTTAAAATAATTTCTCACTCAACTAATTATTAACTCCACCTTCATTCCTTTTGTTCTTTCAGTGTGTGCATAAGTTCATAAAATAAGTTGTCACTCAACTAATTATTTGACTCTTGCCTTCATTTTTTTGGTTCTTTCACGGTGTGCATGTTTGCAGACGCACTGGGCAAAACAACTGATTTTTATGCAAACAGAGGCAAAAGAAACATACCACTTCTTGAAGCTTCAAAGGCGGTCCTGAAAGTGATCTCCACTGAGGAAAAAACTCCTCAGCAGAAACTGATATTGGCTGAAGAAACTTATTCAAAACAGCTGGAAGGCGAAGCTTAACATTAACCTAGCAAAAAATAATGATTACAGCAGTTAGAAATACTAGACCCTCATAGATTGCTAGTGGATAAAAAATCGGATTTTAACTATAAGTACCATATTGGTACCAAACTTGTAGGAGAAGTCTAGAACCGCTACATCCCTGCTAGGGCGGAGATTCACAACTTCAAGCGGGCATTGCACCTACAAAAGCATGGATATTAATAAAAGGAACCAATAAACAATGTGCATGTAAGTGTGTGCATGCATCGATGGATGGGTGGGTGCCTGGGTGGATAAGGAACAGGGAGTCCTAAAAGAATGTTCTAACCTGTGCCCGAGGGGGAATTGTTTCAGGTACCAAAGAGAGCTCCATCTTTAAATGGGCAGGAGGCAATATTAGAGCCTGTACTGACACTAGAGGAGAGGTATTCTTGTTTCCCAAGAAAAGAACAAGCCGACCATGGTGGCCTCGCCATTCCGCTTTTATGCCAACCTGAGATACAATGAACAAGGTAATCACAAAAGGGACTCATATGGAAGCTTCCTTCAAAAGCTGCAATTCTAACTAGAGAAGGCAAAGACGGGGTAAATAATGAGAGAAGAAGAGATTACCTGAATGTATGGATCTTCATACATAACACCGCTATCCTTCAAGCATAAAGCATGAAACCTCTCAGCAATATTTCCTATTGGCTGTACATGTAAATAGTGAAAGCCATGTTAAAGGTGAGTCAATAATACATTCCACAATCAGTAACAAGTGATGACTTTAGATGTTTGATGAAGGGGATAAGCCATCTTTTACATTACACTTTCAGTGCATACTAATGTGAGGAAGAAATTGATAAATTTTATGAAAGAATCATAAACCACAGAAACTCATTTTTCTGAACCCCCCACATAGATGTGATGTGAAATTGAGTGGAAAAGACCATGTCTAAAACAATAAAAATAACAAAATCATAGAAAAGACAACAAGAATTCCTTTATTTTATTCACAAGCCCGCCCCCCCACAACCCCCCACCCCCAAAAAAAAAAACACAGTGAACGTACATTTCAATATTTCGTAGAAAATAATTATTTTGAACTTTGGAAACATAAGCAAACTTACAAGAAACCTCTTTGTGAAAATAAGACGACAGAGAAAAGGATAGAAAAGGCCCCATCTTAAATAATAACCAATAACCCTATGTCTAATACAAAAGCCCTCACTGCTACCCAGCTGCACTTCGCAGTGAAAAATAGTCAAGAGCTACGCAATCATGGGCAGCCTCCATCTAACAAGGTAGGTTCGGTTTGTCTCATTATCTTTTCCACGATGATAACGGCCAAAAGCATGCACAAGTTTAGATAAAGTTGAAGGAAAACCGTCTCGAGACCTACTGACAACTTCAAAAGATGACATGCAGTAGAGAGAGATATCAGAAAATAATACCTGTACACTGCTAGTTTGCTCTCCAACAGGTACAATGGCTGTCCCATCCACAACAACGGGAGAACCTTCCAAGCCAGATATCACATTTTGCTCGGATTTGGGGGCAGCTTCAGGGGGGCCTTCAATAGCCAAGGGGCCCAACAGATCACCAAGGAGATCTGCTGGTGGTTGAGGATCTACTTTGGTCAAGGTTCCATTGGGCTGTAAATGAGCTTGGTCAGCAGAACTATTATCCTGTCAAGAATGCAAAATTGCACATGATTTTCCAATTATAAATAAAAATGCAGAACATTTATACCAAAAGGGAAACACAGGAGGAAAATTGGAGAACCACAAATTCTAGGTTCCACAGAATAAGAACTTACCGTGCCACTGTTCATGCTGGGCACTTTTACGATACTAAGCTGGTTAACTGGTAGCGCTCCATTTGCAGGGCGTTGGTCAGTTACAACCAAAGCATTTGAACTTTGCTGTTGGGCCCTCAACCTGATAGCACTCTGGTCTGCAGTATCAACTTCAGTATCTTCTGCCTTTTTAATCAATGCAGACTGTAAATTAAGAAAGATGTATATTATTACTTCCAACATACTTTTAAGCAAGCCATCAAAATCATAGTTGATGAACAGATTGGTGCCACTATATGGCTGCTCTTAAAAAAAGTTGTGAAACAGATAGACATGCCTGACGCTCAGGGAATTTGGGCATTTCAGCCAATATATCCATTAGAGCAGCACCTTTTCTACTCAATGCAAAATATTCAACAGCTCTTTGCTGAATCTCTGCATCAATGCAACTCTCATATCTGAAAGAAAGAATAACAAGCACTTAACAAAATCAGATGATTCAGCAGTAAATGAATCTATAAAGACCACGATGATGTAAACAATGGATAGGTTTTAAATTAGGGGGGATCTCACTTGTTAAATATTGCCCAGATCAGATTCTGTAGTTCTGGATCTGGGGGTTGAGAGTGCATTAAGATCTTAGCATAAGTTGAAAGAAGAATAGGAATGGTTGATGTCCTGCAAATGAATTCTGGATAAGATACACCAAAATCAATGCTGGGAATATTTTAAGAACGGGCGCAATGGTAAGTTATCTTACGATACAGTAGGAAGTTTTTCATGTATGATGTTAAAGATTTCCTTAGGACTACAGCCAGGCCGTCTTGCTAGAAGGTGGCTATACTCTCCAAGGATGTAAGCACTGACCTGTTACCATATATCATAACTATATTAGAGTTATAATTCTTATGCAAATACTATATTAAGTAACAAATTATTATGAATTAAGTAAATAATTAGACATCATCAACACAATTGGCACAAGAAAAACAGATAAAAAGGCATTTGATAACATCTTTGGTACTTTCTTATCACAAAGCAGAGTCAATAATATGCCAAATCTCCACTAATATGAGAAATGCAAGTGTTTTATTTCAAAAAAAAAGAGAGAAATGCAAGTGTACAATGTCCCTAATATAAAACCATAAAGTTCATGTCTGGAAGACAATCAAGTACAGTAAGTATCAGAACAAACTCTCCACAGTTTGGCTGCAAAATTAAATGTTAAATCTAACAGTCACCCTATGAAAGGTTGCAACCTTGATGCAAATTTACATGTGTTCTTCACCACACTGTTGCGTTGATGTCAAAGTAGAAAAAGATATGTTTTCTGATTGTTGCATTAAGTTGCTCATATTTTTAATTCAATCAATTTAGTCAACAGTTTTACAAGACAAATAAAATAATACCGTAAGATGACAAAATTAATTAACGACATTGCCTTTGCTCAGAAGTACTTCGTAAATTTTTAACCGTTATTGCTTCTAAATGCACAATAAAGTCACTGATTTTTCTCTTGTAGCCCTTATGAAGCCATTAGACACATCCTATAATTGATGGGGTGAATTCATGTAATGAAAAATACAATGAACAACTTGATACAATGATAAAGAAATAAGGAGTTTTTATGATACTATCTGAAAAAGTTTTCCACATCCAGATACACAATAGCTTTTCAAATGCAGCTAGATCTTGCATGGTGAGAAAATTGCATATGCGCACCTTGACCATTGTCTCATGTATGGCAGGCTTGTCCATATATTCTCTTGCTTTTGCTGCTGCATAAGGCTGATCAACAACATAAAGTTTCAGAAAGAAGAATAAAGTACATTAGTAACAAGGTGTAAAAAGGCTCTAACGAGCATTTGATCACCTGTAGGTCATCATTGTTCATGACAAACTGTACTACTCGAAACCATATGTCATCACTAACAAAATCTCCTGCCTTGTCAATCAACTGAAGGATAACATCTACATACCTGAAAAATATTGAAAAGGTTCCAACATTAAAATGCAAAGGACGACATATGGTTGACATTTCGATGCCCAACAAAATACAAAACATTTAAAAATGTTATATGCATAGGATTAGTAACCTACAACATTTAACATGATTTTGACAATATAGAGGCAAGTACTTAAAAAGGAAGGAAAATTAAACCCCATAAAGGCTTTTCTCTTCCTGAATCTCAATAAATAACATGAGTGCATAAGGGCCCTCTATCGAATTACTGGCTCATCCAATCCATCCATGCAAGATAATTAAGTAGTGACATTGTAAGAAGAGAAAAGCCCATCTCATTGTAACTGCAACAAACAGCTAAATAATCAAAACTGACACATCAATCTTCTCTCAACCTCCCATAAATATGACTCAAACAATGGAAGCTATGTTTTCATATTTTTCTTATTAGAAAAGAACAACGAAAGCTTCAAGAAATCGGTTAAAAATAAATATATATTTGAAAAAAATTCGATTGCTACTTCTGATTTTCTTTTAGCTTATGCATGAATCATTTTGCTGAATTGTCCCTGAATTCTCCAATTCTTGCATTCGGAAATTGTTCTTACCATGAAAGATCAGGAGCAAACTTCTCTGCAAGAATTGCAGCTTTTAGTGAGAG
This sequence comes from Carica papaya, assembly GCF_054855325.1. Lineage (NCBI taxonomy): Eukaryota > Viridiplantae > Streptophyta > Magnoliopsida > Brassicales > Caricaceae > Carica > Carica papaya. Next base: position 11,957,294 of record NC_142310.1, read on the forward strand.
TTCCTCCCGCATTGCAAAGTCGGCAGTACTAAGATACTGAAACATATGAAATTTAGTGGCATGCTACTTATCTTCAAACCTTTCAGTGTACTAATACAGAACTAAAATAAAATTTGATCACTAAGCAAAGATTGGTAACGGGTATTCACGACATTTTATACCTGCAATATTTCTTCAACTATGTCCTTAGCGTTTGAAACATCACACATACCATAAAGCAAGTCAAGGGCACGCCTTCTAATGCTGTGGGGAACACATTGATGTTAGAAAAAGAGACTCAACCTTAAGAAAATGTTACTTGAGCGACAAAACTGCAAAAATCAAATCCTTAAAAAGCACTAAACAATATCAAGTGAAAGTTAGGAGAATAGGTTTTGTATCATTTGATTACATGTCCCAGAAAAATAACCATTATAATCACTGAGATTACTTAGATCATCGGCCATTTCCAAGAGAGAAGCATGTCAACATAATCTCATTTGAGAAAGAAGAAAAGAGGTATTCACGTATGCACAATTTAAGAGCATCAAGACATCTAACATTTTCCGCAAGAAACTAGAAACTAGAAAAGTAGGATGGAGATTTTGATGCCAAAATGTAACCTGATATCAGGATCCTTCAGTGACGTGATGATCTGAGCCTGATGTCTTTTAATAATATCTTGAACATCTGTTACCATCAACATTCGAGTCATATTCTCCTGCACCCATGCATTAGCTATATAACATCAAAATTGCTGAAATGGAAAGCAACCAGATATGCACTGTTTAAGTTCAAGAAAAAAGAAGCCCAAGTTTGAACTTCTTTGGCCAAAGGTTCCTCAAGAAGATCAAGTAGAAAATTCAAAAAGATAAAATGTTCTGTTTCAAAAACTTACCAAGCCAAGATATCTAATATTTGGTTCCCTCACTGCAATAAACTTTCCTAGAAGGGCAACACACTGAGACATCATCTCCTTTTCAGCATCAAGATGCATGACCTAAAAAGGATAATCAATGACAAATAAGGTTATAACAAAGCACGTAGAAGCTCAGCCATATCTAAGCTTAATATGCCAACATAGATTATAGCAACAGCCAACTGACTTTCCAGAGGCATCCACAATGAAGAGATTTTTTTTTTTGTCCAAGCATGATGTGTCATAGTCCACATGCACGTGAAACTAGAATGAAGCATCATCATTCACAAAAACTCCTGCTTACAACAGATACTGCCTTTTATCTTTTTGATATTTTTGAGAAGCATAATGCTCACATGAATATGATCATTACCGTTGCCCATTTTACATAAGTATTCTAACATTTATTTCTGAAACATAATGCTTAATTGTTTCCCCCATGCATTTCATGTAACTCTTGAGTAAATAGTATTACTTTGAAAAATTGGATGATATTGAGGGAAGAAAAAGATTCATGTTTACAAGAAACATGTTTGAGATCTAGAATTGATTCAGTTCTACATCTGCGTAAGACAATAAATGGACACAAGTAACCCTAGATATATTTAGAGATTTAGCCTTGTCTTAGATTATTCTTTTGTCAGAACCAAGTCAAGTGTTACCAGGGGAGTTGGATTGATTTGCTTACCCTAACTGATCTGAGATTAACACAGTGGTTTATCTGTCCCGTCTCGAAAGATTTAAAACCTATTTGGCTAACAGATTCAAAATGGGGATGCAATGTAATGTTATCTATTAGACACTCTTATTGCCATGTTTGGTTCCCTGAATTGCAATTCCAATAGAATTGTGATTACAGCAACTGTTGTAATTGTTATTCAAGCATAGGGGTCATAAATAATGACTACAGCCACCTCAAAATTATCACTTTCTTATTTTGAGTCAATTATACCTTCAATTTACACTATTCTATATCTAATATACCCTAACTTCAACAAATAAATTAAAATTAAAATCTTATTAAAGATACACTTCTCCTCTTCTCTTTTATGTCTCTGGCTTTTATTTTCTTCCATAAAAACTCTCTTCCACAATTTCCAGTTCTACACCTCAAATAACTCTGCTTAGAGAGAAGATGCAAGGTTCTTGTTTGGAATTGACAAATTCTTATGTATTTAAACTATTTCTTAAGTTATGTGGGGAACAAATTCATATTACCTAGATTGTTTCAAAATTTATACAAAGTTAATTAACTTTTATCTGGTATTAGAGAAATATTTGATAATTAGTTTTTATGCAATCTCAATCAATAATCTAATTGTGAAAGTGTAACAAAATCTATTTTTATCCGAAAAACAATAAAAGGGTATTCTAGTCATTTAAAACTAATTAAGATTTATTCCATCCACATTTACAACCAAATCAAATATAGCAAATAAGGTTGTAATAAGTTATTCCCAGTTGCAAACTAAACAATATAATATAATCGCAATGTCATTACAACCTTATTCATTATCATGAAATAACTATTATATTACAATATTGTTCAATCTAACAGCCCAAACAAACTGTTAATCGCATGACCCACATGAACAGACACATTCAAACAAGCATATGCATGCACATAGAATACAACTTTACAACTTTTTTTTTTTAGTAAAATAATTGAATTGGATAATGACTATCCTAAAAGACTAACCAGTAGCAAATGCTCCAACTTTATTATTTACAAACTCTATCCTCACATACAGGCAGGATACCAAGATCAGCACAAAAATGCAAATCAACCCAGGTCCAAAACATACAGAGTAAAGGACTTTGCAAAAAGACCCAGTGTCAGCAAAAAACCGGTGAATAATAATAAGCATAATTCTCAAAGTTTGACCTCAAAGCCTCTCCTCTAACAATATGAAATAATTGAGTTGAATTAGTCAACCTAAAAGCGTAACTTTAAAAAAAAAAGTTCACTCTATTATTTTATATATTATTAACGCTTCAACTAAAATTTTAATATAATTATAAGGTAAAAACTTATTTAGGAATATTTTTTTAAAAATAAAAGTAAGAATTATATTAACAGACACCAAAGGGGAGTCAACCTGTATACAAATTATTTACAAACCTAGGAATATATAGTTTTTTCAATGGAATGCACCTGGAATAGAATAACTATTTAAAAGAAATAAAATGTTACAATCGAATTGCATTAATATTAAGATGCCTGGTTCGTAATTACTAATGCTTCATTATAATGTCATTACTATATTTAGTTCGATAGAACTAAAAGTTACAATAAAACTATAACAAACTGAAAATGACTATTATGCCTCTCATTATTATATTTGTTTAAACATATAACTAATAAATTTATATAATTTATTAGTACATAAACTTCAATTTTATATAATTGTTTTAATTATTAAAATTATAAAGTATCATATAAAACAAACTGATATTTATGAATTGTAATGTTGATGAGGTATCATTGTCCTAAAGCCTGCAGGTAAAATGACCGGATCAGATCCTAAATTGGCCATCTTCTGATTCATGATCCCAACTTATGAATCAAGACTAGAGCTTCTTCTGAAATTGCAATTCTAAGTACTCCTAACTCAACCTACCAAACGATATAATAAGATCTTTTCCTATAATCATTATATTCTCAGGATAATCATACCCTTTTACAGGAAACTTAAGATGCTGTTAACAGATGACAGTTTAATCATATCATGTTACATAATTCTTTTAGTTAACATTGTATTAAATTTTCTTTTCAAATAACCATTGTATCAAATTATTTATTTGTATAAAACTAGTTATTTCAATCCAACATAATCCATTTCTTTTTTTTTTTTGAAAGACCAACATGATCCACTTCACTCATCTAAAAGTTGAGGGACACAGGTCATTTCATATTAACTCTTGTGTTTTAGTATCATCTTTTGGTTCTGGGTTTTGACTTCTGACATGATTAACAAAATGGGCTGTGCTTTATTTCATTTATTCTTGTTGTTTTTGGATGAAAAATCACAAAATACCCATCACTTGACTCAACTTACCTATACGCACAAATTGACACCATTTGTCTGTACATGCATCTCTGCATGAGAGAGAGAGAGGGGGGAGGGGAGAGTAGAGACTTTCACATAGTTAAAAGCTTATATGGGCAGCAGACTTACAAGAGCAAGAGCTTCAAAGAGAACAGCATGTGATGCATTGTTCTTATTTACATTTTTCACAACATCAGTTCCCATTAATATTCGCTGCAATACCTGAAGTCACCAATTCAATATATCATTAAAAACAGATATCTATAAAGTTTATAGGCAAGTCTTTCAGAAAGAGAGGAACCTCAAACAACGATCTTCTGGTGTTTGGATCTTCAATTGTTGGGAAATACTGAAGCGCCCTCATTGTTTTAACCTGTGATTACGAAATAATTATCAGCATCAAAAGGAATTAAAATGCATATTAATTGCTTAAAGAAAAAATTAATTCTTTCCAAGAGATCTTTTGAAAAAACATTTCTTTCCAAAAAGGATCAAAACCTAATATTAAACATAAACTAAACCTCAATCTGTAGGTATTAATCCCTACGGCTATGCTTGGGAAAGTGAATCCTACAAAATTTATGCATTCGCTATCACATTCTAAAAATAAAAATGTGGATCTGCAGATGCAATTACACTTCCCTGTGGAACACCACCATAGTAATTATACAAGGAAAAAGAAGAAAGAAGGAATCCTAAAACATAAAGACTACAGAGGACGTTTCAAAAAGAGAACCAAGGTACGGGTACACAGACCTGAAGCCACGGAGATGGAATACCATAGTAAGTATATTCTTGTGGAACATCTTGGTTTCTAGCAAGGCGTTCCAATATTTTGACACATTTTGGAAGACAGCTCCAATATGCCTCGTGGTTATTTGATACCAAAGCAACAAGAAGGCTCATAGAAGATGTCAAAACACCAAGATCACGCTCATCCAAAAGCTGAGCCATTCGGTCCGCCCTAAGATACATGATAACAATTTTAAAATCAGAGATGTGTCACTGTTACAAATTGCTAGGTGTTTCGAGAATATTTGTAAACCCATACCAGCCATCTACATTGACAACATCAGGATTTTTCCTATACAGTCGCAGCAGACATAGTGCAGCCTTTTTTCGGACAAGTGGTCTGCAACTACTTGATATCTAAAACAAAAGGACAGGTTAGTATTAGTTTTACCAATCTTTTCCTACTAATGCACATTAAACATTACAACTATCTAGTGTTCCTCACAAGTAGTTTTTGAACATCAGGCGCCAGAGATTCGGCAAATTCTCTCCCACCAATATTCCCAACCTATGAGAGAACACATGAAATTTTGTAGCTCAGAACCCAAGCATAAGGAAAGGAACCGAAGCAGGAAATATTAATTCACTACGGAATGATATTGCAGGGCAAAAAAATCATCAGCACAGCATGAGCTTCAAAAGAAAATTTTTAATAGAACCAAACAGAGTTTAAAAAGAGCATTTTGCAAAAATCCACAACAAGGAAAACACAAACATGGTTTTCGGACGCAGAAAAAGAATTATTTTTCATCTACCACAATTACATATATAACATACCATAGTCAATGCCAGGCACTGGAAAGTTTCATTTCGACCAATGATGTCATTGCGGACTGTGTTTATTGCTAGTCTTAGAAAATCATGGTTTTCATTGAGCAAACAAGCTGTGACAATGTAGCCAACCTGCAGACAGTGGTGCAAAATAGAAAAATATTAAGCAATATTAATTTAGGAAATAGAGAACTTTAACACAATAGTCAAAGAACAATTAACAAAGAACCAAATAAAGATCTCAGATCCCAATAGTAACTGAATATCTTAATAGCATTCATATAAAATTGTATAAAATTGTAAAAGCCTGAATAACAACTAAGTTAGTGTATCCTATTTATGGACCCCAAGCATATATGTCTAAATAACAGCTAAGCTAGGTACCTTCTTTATAGATACTGAACATAACTAAAGATATGTCTACCAAAGAAATGAGCTAATTAATTGAATAACCTCTAATAGAATGTAACTAAATAAGAAAGAATAAACTCACACCGATCTTAAGCCTATATTTAACAATTCCTAAATAAGCTAAAATAGCTTTAACAATACTTAGAAGTTATAATTACATAGATATCTCTTAATATAAATCTCTCAATATTAGAATTTGTCCAATTTAAGATTCTCTTATTCTGCATCATTCACTCCAGTTACTGAAAACTTGACATCAAATTCTGAAATGTCAAAGCAGAAAAAATGTGAAAACTTCAACATGTTTTCCAAAGAATTGAAGCCTGAGAAACATGAGATCCGTTTGATGAAACAAGAATATCATTAGCAGCCAAAAAAATTTGGTGTCGTCTCTTTGACTAGGGCCTCTTTCGCCTTCATGAAACTCAAATTACAATTGGAGGAGAACTCTTGGAGACAAAAATCGAGACCCATATAGATTAATGAGGGAGATAGAAACACGAAATTCTTCCACTGCATGGCAAATCCCAAGAAGAGGATCAATTATGTGGAGGAGATCGAGATAAATAGCTGGATAGCGAAGGGTAATGAGCAGCTGAAGCAAGGAGCCGTGGATTTCTTTTGCAAGTTATATTATGAGGAGCTCAGTCGGGGTCAAAGTCAAATGGTTTGACCTTCACATCCTCAGATGACAAAGCCAAGAATCACTTGAAAGAGAGTCCACTAAGGAGGAGATTCTTAAGGCACTCATGCAGCATAGAAGGATAAAACCCCTGGTCCCGATAGGTTTAACACGGGTTTCATATAACAATTTTGGTATGTAATGAAGGAAGACATTATTGGGCTTTTTAAGAAATTTCATGAATCGGAGTCCTTTGTTAAATCTTAAGCTCCTCTTTCTTGGTTCTCATTACAAAAATGGAGAGAGCAACTAACATTAAGGATTTCAAACTTATCAGTTTACTTGGGAGTGTTTATAAGCTCGTAGCAAAAGTGCTACCTAGAAGGATGGCTAAGGTAATGGATAGGGTAGCAGGCAAGTGTCAACATGCTTTTGTGGAATGAAAACAGATAATAGATGCGGCTCTTGTAACTAATAAGGTTGGATGATCTTTTATACAGGAATAGGAACGGTGTCTTACACAATTGGATATAGAGAAAATCTATGATTATGTAAATAGGAGCTTTCTTGATTACATACTAAGGAGATTAGGTTTTGGAGACAAATGATGCAAGTGAATCAACTATGTATTTCTACTACTTTTGCGATTATGGTGAATGAGAGTCCATCTTCATTTTTCAAAACTTCTAGAGGCCTAAGACAAGGTGATCCCTTGTCTCTTCTTTTATTGATAGCTGTCATAGAAGGCCTTAACAAAATGTTGCTAAGAGTGAGAGAGTTGGAACTGTTTACAGGTTCAAATGTGAGTAAGGGAGAGCATATGGAGGAATAAAAGAGGTTGTTGAGGAATAGAAACAAACCATTTCTTGAGTAGCTTGGAATGAGAGGAATAAAAGATATCTTGAGGAGTCAGATGATGACGATGATTTTAATAGGATTAGAAATAAATGGTTTCATACTCCTTTTTTTTTTTGGGTTATCCTCTATTCAATTGGGGATTTAGGGGATCTTGTTGACTGGCAGATATTTAAACACTTTGTACATGGATTGACACCATCTTGGTGCTTGTTAATTAATGATACAAATTATACTTTTTATTAAAACAAAAAAGCATATAGAGGAGGTAATTTACCTATTTTTTGTTAATGATATTTTTTTTTAAATATAAAGTGCAAGGAATATATTGATATTGGCACCCAAAGAGTGCCAACCCATTAACAAAATTTTACAAATCAATGAAAGTGTCAATAAGATTTCTTAAATCCTTCATTGAATAAAGATGATAACTCAGTAACAAAAAACTAAGGATCTGAACCCATTTATTTTTAAGTAAATCAAAATCATCCACATTGTCAACCCCACTAAAAGCCCTTTTACTCCTCTCATTCCACACAACCCAAAAGATGGTAAGCAATATTAGATCCACTTGTTTCCTCTGTCCTCTCATGTCATTCTACCCATAAATTTCATCTTTCACTGATCCTGCCATCACCTAGTTCATGTATATAAGCCTATAAACCATAGTCTAGAGCTTGTATACCACAAGACATCAAAGTAGAACACAGTTACAAGTCTTGTCTGCCCTCTTACATAGATACTACATGACACTTTGGTATTTCACGAACCGGATGAGAGAGACATGCTTAATCTCATATGCATTTTGTTGAATTTCAAAGCGGTTTATGGAATCAATATTAATTTAGCCAAGTCCAAGTTGGTGAAACTGAATGATGAGAGGAATGCTTCCTATTTGGCGAGAGTCATGGGTTTAAAAGTGTAGAGTTGTTGATAAAATACTCGGGGTTACTGTCGGGTGCGAAATATAAAGACCAAATGACTTGGGATCCTGTGATGGTGAGGTTTGAGAGAAGATTGATAGAATGGAAGAGAAACCTCCTATGTAAAGAGATGAGACTTGAGCTTATAAAAAGTACAATGACCAATATTCACGCTTATAAAAAGTACAATGACCAATATTCCCATCTATACATGGCCCTTCAAGAGAAGTCAAGAGACCAAAATCAATTCAATGTAGATTCCTATAATGCAACTCGGTGGATAAAAAAAAGTATCATCTAGGCATGAGAAGATGTTAAAAATTCTATGTATCTCGAGGTTTGGGCTTGAGATCTTTAGTGGAGGTAAATTTGGCCTCACAAGGGAAGTGGCTCTGGAGATTCATGAATTAAAATGGTAGCCTTTGATGGAGGGTGATTGAGGCAAAGTTTGTGACTACTAATTAGAGGGTGGTACACCAGATTATGTTAGACCGCAAAGGAAAAAATGTTAAAAAAAATATGCACGGGCAAGAACAAATTCTAGGATTGTATCAAGTAGAGGGTTAGCATGGGGGACAAAGTTAGTTTCTAGTATGGTTCTTGGTTAAGAGGAGGATCACCCAAAGAACTGTTTTTCCATATCTACAATATCGCACGACACAAGACTATCTCAGTATACGAGTCACATAAAGACAATGGGGAAAAAAAAGAGTGGCAAGTGGAAGTTATGGAAAACCTCAACTACTGAGAAGTTAATGATTATGAAACTCTCCTCCATACACTTTATCGCTACAATCAACGACCGACCTATTCGGAGACATAATGTTAGATGGTCTTCTTGGTCAAGTCCTATAATTATTTGAGTAAAATGAGGCCACAAACACTAGTTTTCCTTATTGACAAATATGGAAGGTTAATACTCCATCCTGAGTTGCTTTCTTTATGTTAAAAGTAAGTCATGGGTGTATCCTTTTTCTTTTTCGAAATAAAGTTATGGTGTATCCTTATTATTGTCAAACTGATTAGGAGAGGGAAAATATTGGGAATAGATGTTTCTTATGGAAGAGAAAGGCAGAGGCCTATAATTATATTCTCCTTTGGTGCCCGTTTGTGTATAAATTGTGAATCTTGGTTTACGGGTTACTGAATATTAGTTTGGTGATGGCTAGTTCAGTGAAGGAAAAGGTTTGACCTAGGAAAATTATTAGTAGAGTGAAGAAACATGTGAGTCACATTCCCCTTACTATCTTTTGGGTAGTGTGAAAGAGAGGAATATGAGAGCTTTTGAGGGGGTTGGAAGACGACTTTGATAGGGTTAGAAATAAATCATTCTAAACCTGGGTTTTTTTTATTATGGGTCACCCTCGTACACAATGAAAGATTTTGAGAACCTTATTGATGTTTTTGTTGACATGTAAATATCTTTTGTAAATGAGTTGACAACTCCTTGGTGCTTGTGAATGAATGAATCACACTATATTTTTAATCTCATAAGTTTGTAATAACTTGGTTTGTGTGCTTCCTTCATGCAATATAATCTTGGTTGTATAGAGTTCAAGTGGCTACTAGGTTCTGGCAATGGGCATATGAGGTTTGAGTGAGAAAACTAATGGTGCCATGATAAATCAAAGTTAAGCCATGATACCAACTAATATAGGCCAAAAAGACTTGGAACAGAATACTTTAGAAAAAACTTACCAACCAACCAAGTCAGTGTCTCAAATTTCAATAATCAATAAAAATCTAAATAATGGATGTATAACACTCATAAGAGTCTAAATGAGAACTAAGCTATGGTGCCCTAATTATAAACACCAAGCATAATCAAAATTAAGAAACTTTTAAATACATAAGAAATAAGTTGGAGAAAAAAATAAATTGACTAATTGAAGAACCTACAATATAGAATAGCTAAATAAAATCCCAGCTAAACAGGAAACAATAAACTCATAACAACAATAGGCTTATATATATTAGTTCCTAAATAAGCTAAATACCCTTAAGAATACATAAATGTTATAATTACATAAATATCTCTTAATTCAAAACATGTCCAATTTAGAATCTTCTTGTTCTGCATCAGATATAGTTAGTTACTTCTGAAAATAAAAACAAGAGAATTATAAACATGTTTGAGCATAAATGATAGCAGTACAAATGTCTTTCAAGTACATCACACAGTCAAATTACATCTTTGTTGCAGAAAAACCTTATCTATAAAACTTATGAGCCTTCATTACATCCTACATCACATTTTAGTCTGTATCCAGAACATATTCTTTAACTATTTAAGTATTATCATGAATTCAAATATTAAACACTAATCATAGGATTCTTGGCTTCATCAAACTCATTATATCTAAGGCAGCCATATTTTCACATGATAACTAATCAAACATGAAAAGAGTTGAAACAAGAATAAATAACAAGTTCTTCAAGAAGCAAAAGGAAATGGTAAGTTATTTCAAAAAAAAAAGGAAAGGATAAGTTCATCTAAAGCCAAAATATTCAAATTCTGAACGATCATAAAGTTTTCTTAGACTTCTTGGCCCATGTAAATATGGGTTTCTGTGTGAATTTTTCTTCAGAGCTTTCCTCAAATTCTTAATATTATCAAAAGGGTTCTATGAAATACATTTGCAGTCCATGTCCATTAGTGCCCCTGTACTTCTCCTTTAATATAAAGGTAGGATAAACATACCAATGAGTACCAACTGTCCACAAAAATATCATACAAAAATATAACTCTGCTACATCTATGAAAGTATGACCATGTAGCTGAAGAACAAAATATCTCTTCCACATCTATGAGTGTGTGAACGTTTAGCCAGAGTCAAATGGCCACCCTACTAGATACATCATTTCAAATGTTAGGAAAATAGAAAACATCACCTGCTTTTCTGGATACTTTGGTGCAGATATCAGAGAAACAGCTTCCATGTGACCAAAATCTACATCATAACCTAGCATATAAATGTACAGCATTTTCCAAACATATTTCTTCTTTTCATATGGTGTTAATCCCTGTTGAGGAAAAAAAAAGATCAACACCTAACTGTATATTCATTGCAGAAAAAATCTAAGAAACGGATTGACAACCAAATTATTGTCTTCCTCAACTAGGGACAATACCAGCCAATCAGTTCAACTAAAAATCATAAAGAAAAGTACAAGGTAATAAAACGCAAAAAACTGATCAAACTATAAGCTACAGAAGGTAGTCATAATGGAAGCCAAGCAAATGCATATGTGAAATATACTTTATTCTGGTGTAAAAACCAAGCAATTTGTGTGAACTTGCAATACCTAATGATTGTTTTCCTCAAGTAGGGATAATATCACCCAATAAGTTCAACTAAAAATCATAACAAAGGAAAGTACAAAGTAATAAAAGGCAAAATTGGATCAAACTATAAGCTACAGAAGGTAGTCAGAATGGAACCCAAACAGATGCATATGTGAAATGTACTTTATTTTGGTGTAAAACCAAGCAATTTGCATGAACTTGCAATGCCTTAAAAAGCACTAAAAGTTGGGCAGGAAGGGTCATTCAGAAAAGAAAATTAGGGATTTTTTGGAGCAAAAAAAATATACTTAAAATAATAACGCGCTAAAGGAGGTGCCACCAAGTTCAAAAGCTTTACAATTGTGCTAATACAACTATTAGGCCACCAAATCCTCGTTAATGAAAGAGGATGGTCCTTAAACAAAAGATTCAAAAACTGGAACTATAAATCACTAACGTTGTTTAAGTGGAAGAAAACCCTCAAGAGCTCCTCTATTTCTCTCCTTCAAATGACCTACATGATAACCAAGGGGATAAGAGAGGTGAGTTTCCCCCTGCACTTATCACCATGGACGCCCTTCCATCCCTAGATCTCTTTAGCCACAGAGCCTGCCATCATTCACCCAAACCAAGAGCTTCCATCCTGCACACAAAAGAAGGAAGGAGAAAGGACACCTTAAAAGAAGATTATCTGGTGTCTCAACAACCTCATTCACAAGAAGCACTGATTAGCTAAAATTTTCTCCATCTTTTGAAAATTGTTAATAGTAAGAATTCCTCCTTTCACTGCCTCCCAAGCTAAGACAACCGTTCTAGGAGATGCATTAGGCTTACAAAGAGGCTTCTTCCAAGGGAAATCATTGTGAGATGAGCAAAAATGAGTAATGTGGGTGAGCGAAAATGAGTAAGGCGAATGTAGAGGGATTTCACTCTGAACGAACTGCTAGTGTCCAACTTCAAAATTGGTTAACCATTCCATCTAGATGGACACTGACGAGGTTAAGTTGACCAAGGAAAGTAACATATCTCTCAACATCCTAGCTATTTAAATTTCTTTCAATTCCAACTCCAAAATTGGTTTACCATTTCATCTCGATGGACATTGACGAGGTTAAGTTGCAGAAGGAGAGTGACATATCTATCAACATTCTATTTATGTAAATTTCTCCCAGTGGCCCAACCCTAATAGAAGAGAGAATTTCTGACTCATAGTTGCATCTTTTCTTCTAGCTAGAGAGAAATATCATGACCTGTGTCTAAGCTTTGGTCATAGGTTTGATTGAAAGCCAGTCTTGCAATAGGCACGTAGCCTGCTTGTTTAGATTATCAACCTTGACGACCATAAATCACTAACTCTGTTAAAATGGAAAAAAAACCCTTAAGAGCCCCTCCATTTCTCTCCTTTAAATGACCTACATGATAACCAAGGGGATAAGAGAGATGAGCTTTCTCCTGCACTTATCACCTTGGATGCCCTTCCATCCCTAGATCTCTTTAGCCACAGAGCCTGCCATCATTCACCCAAACCATGAGCTCACAGCCTGCACACCAAAGAAGGAAGGAGAAAGGACACCTTAAAAGAAGATTATCTGGTGTCTCAACAACCTCATTCACAGGAAGCATCATTTGGCTAAAATTTTCTCTATCTTTTGAAAATTGTTGATACTAAGAATTCCTCATTCACTACCTCCCAAGCTAAGACAACCATTCTAGGAGATGCATTAAGCTTACAAATAGGCTTCCAAGAGAAATCATTCTGAGACGAGCAAAAATGAGTAATGTGGGTGAGCGAAAATGAGTAAGGCAAATGTAGAGGGATTTCACTCTGAACGAACTGCTAGTGTCCAACTTCAAAATTGGTTAACCATTCCATCTAGATGGACATTGACGATGGTAAGTTGCAGAAGGAGCATGACATATCTATCAACATTCTAGCTATGTAAATTTCTCCCAATGGCCCAAACCCTAATAGAAGAGAGATGATCTGACTCATAGTTGCATCTTTTCTTCTAGCTAGAGAGAAATATCATGGTCCTAAGTCTAAGCTCTGGTCACAGGTTTGATTAAAAGCCAGTCTTGCAATAGGCACATAGTATGCTTGTTAGATTATCAACTTTGACAGCCTATGGCAATACTAGTTAGAAAGAATCCACTATCTCTAGAAAATAATCTAATTTTTGGAGTTAACTGTTGAATGATTTTATTCAAGAATAATATGGGTTTCATAAGGAGCGATAATAACTAACCTCGTGCATAAATGAAATACTGGGCTAAAAAGAATCCTATAAAAAATTTCACTGTACATCAATCAAGCCTATAGTCCGAATGTTACCAATCAACAGTTGAAGCTCATGTCTTTGTTGTGGAGATGATATACTAGACTTGCAATTTGATCCTCTTTCACAACCATAACAAGCACATATTGGGGAACCATTGATGTCAACCATCATCATACCATAATCATACCCTAATACCAAGGTTGACTCCCATCCTAGTCCAATCATAAAATTCATCCCACCCGGAATTATGTTTTTCCAAAGATTCAAACTATGAAAAAATCTAGACTACCTAGCTCTCCAACCCCCTTTTACTGTCTTGAACTTGGCGTTAACCATCTTCTACCAAAGGCCACCCTCAACATTCATGCATCTCCAAAGCCACTTCTTAAGCAAAGATTTGTTAAAGCAGAGTTCCAATTCCAAGTTGTACCTTAAGGTACCAATTTTAGATTGTAAAACCCTAAGACGAAGAGAAATAAAAGCTTACAAGTTCAACCTACTTACTGACTGAGATAACATATCAAGAATACTAATTTGAGTTTTGGCAGAGCTAATAATGATTATTAGAGAAACAATCCCAAAATAAATATTTCGATAATCCCCATACAAAGTGCACATCAAAATTGTCTAGTTTAGGGTCAACTCTAAAGAAAAAAAGGTTCTGCTATAACCTTGGGCATGCTAAAAAAAGCTGCCCTAGGACTGTAAATCACCCAATTAACAGAGGATGAACCATTAAGTAATCCAGCTACCGTCAACAAAAGTGCATGATGCAAGGCTAATACATATTACAATAAAGGAAAAGAAAATGGCATTTTGATATCATTTGCAAAAAATAAAATAAAATAAAACACACATGACACAGTATTTTAACTGTCACTATGACTTTTTATCAACATTCTTTATGAATTATTTGGCAGCACGATTATCAAATGTATTTTGTATTCCTTTATCAAATGTATTAGTGATGTTTGTTAGTTCAATAGGATTAAAAGTCGTGGTGTCTAACATAAAAGAAATCCATGTTGGCTCTAGAATGTCAATCTTCATGTTTCCACTACTATATGGACATGTAAAAAATAATCCAACCGTGTACCTTTTCCTTATTCTAATTTCCTTGGATATGCTTCCTACAGGAGAATAAGACTTTCTTCAACATACTCACTATTGAATAAACTGATGTAGAAAAAATAACTGTCAATCTAGCCATGCCATCAAACCAGGGATTGCCAGAAATAAATCAGTTCTAGTGAGACATTAGTACTAATTACCAAGCCATAATTTAACTCCAAATTCAAGTGCTTCTTTCCAGCTGCAGGTTCAAAAAGTTACGGAAAATATAAGCTCACTAAGAAACCAGGCATTAAAGCCTAGCAACCTAAGCTGAGAAGTGGCAAAGGAACTATTAACAATAACTTCATCATGACTTCCCAAAAATTAAAGACAATGAAGAAAAGGGACTTAGAATTAGCTAGATGCTGCGGAAATGCAAAAGCAGGAAGCAGAATTTCGTAACACTAAATGGAAAGAAGAAAAAGACATCAGTCAACTCCACGAAACCAAGTAGCCACAGAAGCTCAGCTAAGTCAACATATTAAGTATAGCCCTAATTTTATTTTATTTTCGCTTACAATTTCTTGGGACAGCCACAAATAGAAACAATTCAAGACCATTCTCATCAATTTCCTGAGTCGTTAAACCTTCAGCATTCACCAAGCACAATCACATTTGGAAGAACTAAGCCAAATTCAAGCGATGCAGATGAATAGACATTTCAAAGAAAATGGAGAGAAAAGAAAAACCCTAACCTTCTCGTTTTTGAAGCGGGTACGAACATTTCCAAGCTCCTTATCGACGCGGAGTCGCTCCTGCTCTTTGTTCTGGCAATTGCGGATGTCGCTGATGAAAACGGAGAGTCCCCTCATGCCCGTCATGGCCATTCACCTCCGTAGATCCACTTTTCCCCAATTCTCTTCACAGATCCACCTCTAGCTTTCCCTTCTTCTCCTTCTCTTTGCTTTGAAGGACCAAAAAAAGGGATCTATTGCTGACGACGAGTATCAACAGGCAACCGAATTCAAGAGACAGATCTCTCTTTCGGCCAATCCAACAAGAAAGAGAGAGAGAGAGAGAGAGAGAGAGAGGGATCAACTGTAATTTCGAACAAGAAAAGGTCCTGTAAATATTGAACGGAATTATAACTGTGATCTAGAGATAGAGAATTTATTTCCTTCTAGACAGAGACGGTGTAGACTGAAACAAAATTTTGTAATAGCCGTCGAGGACAGAGGAAGACGACTTTGATATTTACCAATTTGCCATTTTGATTTTGATTTTGATTTAATTTAATTTTTCCTTCTCGACTGTTTAATGAATTAGCTGGAATTTTCAACATATTTTCTGATTTCAATCTATCCAATACTTAAATTTTGTGTTTATTATATTAAATGCTTATAATTTTTTGAATAAATTAAATGTTTAACATTTTTGCATTGCTAGAAAATTGGAGTTGAAAATTTTTGTTGTTAAGTTAAGAATGTTTGAAAAGAAAAAATAATAAAATAAAATTTTAATATCAATATCTTCTATAACTTTAACTTTTGAAACTACTATTTATAAGAAGATACATATAATTTAGTTGTCCATAAGAGTCCAAATATGAAACTTTGTTATTTAATTAAACAAATTCCAATTAAACTAATGAATTGTCGATAAATAATCTTTAATAGCATAGCTTTTTCACTCTTATGGACTTGTGTTAATTTTCTGAATGTTCTCCATTTACTTGAATAGTTGCACTACTAAGAGTTTACGATAATATATTGTTGACAAAACTTGCCAAAATTATAATCACCTATTTTTTTTTTGTATCAAAGCCTATAAATTGATCAATAATAGGTAATATAAATCACATATTTTTTCATCCTATCTATCTTATACATAAAGCTAATAAATGACCTATCATATTTTTTTATTCAGTCAGTTTGATTTGCTGGTCCAACGAACTACAATTAAATTAAATTTTTATTAAATTGAACCGGTATAACCACAGTAAACTAAATTAATTAACTAAACCTCATTTAACGAGTTTAATTTGAACTAATTAAATTAGTTTGGTTGGTTCTTGAATATATTCAATTGTAAAGTTCAATTACTAGTAGCTCATTTTTCTTTTTATTGGAAGTGGCATATTTAGAATAAGTAACTCAACACTTTTTTTTTATTTTCTCGTTTTAATTTTTTTTCTTCTTACACGCATTATAAAATAAGTTCGTTAAGAGACCATTTTTGTCTTTGAATATTATATTTATTTTAAAAGACTTGAACTGTGCAACAAGATAAAACAAGACTAAGTGCATAAGGTACTCAACAAAATCTAATTGGAAAGTTCTTACCCTTATAGTAAGATTAGTTTATTTATATAATGTACTCTCTTATGTTCTTTTACCTTTATACAGTATCAAAATGAGCTCGCTAAAATTTGTTTGCTTTCTACCTCTTCTCTAGTTGCAAATTAACCTATATCTAAATTATGAAACTCTCAACATCTAATCTTTTATTTAGTTTATTTTTTTGTGGTATTCAAAATATAATATATCATGATAATTATACTCATATAGTTATAACACTTTCACTAATCATAAAGTGTTATCTTCTCCGGTATTTTCAACCGTGGGGGTAGGAGATTCTTCTATCTAAATCGCATGATCTACATAAGTATGCCAAATATAATAGTAATATACTCATTCATTATTCCATAGTTAATGACTTTAAGCATTAGAATGATATATGAATTAAGAGATCTTAACATTGCATTAGTTGAAATGAAAATAAAAATATCAAACTCACAATTAATAAATATTGTATACGACTATATAAGGTTAAAAAAAATATATATAGTAGGTAACATACTAAAGTGAACCACCGTAATATACGGAGTACAATATTGACATTTAATTTTTGGACACGTAATAATTTACAAATTATACTCCATATTTTTTTAATAAAAAATTTGATTTATCCAAATGAAAAACAATAAAATAATTATTAAACATTGATAATTAGTTCAACTAACAATGTCTTATTTTAGATCGATTTATTGCATGCATGAATAACATAAATTTATCACATATTTTATTATTAAATATATCTAAAAATATGAAAAAACTAATATTTCTTTAGACCGATTACTTTATGTGTAAATATAAACATAGCTATTTGTATATTTCAAAATAAACAAATCTACATAAAAGAGGTCATTCTTGATGATACTTATATTTCAATTTATTTTATTTCGAAATAATAAATACTAACTTCTAAGTTCTGAGGCGTCGTCTCAAGGCCCATTTGATTGGCCCAAAGTGATCCAGCAGCCTCAAAACCCTAGCATGAAGAAGGGACGCTCCTATATCTAACACCCTGGCGGCAACTCTCTTATAAATTCCCTTCAAAACCCACTCATTTCCGCCTCTTTCGTTGCGCTCTGACTTCTAAACCCTAGCTCTCCAAAACCCTTACTCTTACACCTACACCTTCTCCGTATCGATGGAGTTTTGGGGTAAGTGTTACTCTTCCCTTGTTCAACTCTATGATGAGGTTAAGTGTGTATCTCTTCTGCTTCTCATGTTATCACTGATATTTCTGATTAACTTGCTCCTTGTTACTTTCCTTATGTTTCCGTTCGTTGTTATCTCAAATGGTATTTTCATTTTATGTTTCTGCGTCACGTATCTTTGTTTCCGACCTTAAATGTATTTTTTACTCGATAACTGTGCCATGTTTTCACATCATAGACTCCGGAAATATGTTTTCACGATGAACAGAACGTATAACTTGTGCCCTCGTGTGTCGTAAGAGTAATATTTTTGAAGCCTTTTATTGTTTCCAAGGGTCATCGATTTTATATTTTTCTTGTATTGGTTTATGTGCTTTTCGAGATTAGTATTTGTCTATATTCTTGATCATTTAAGGAGATAAATATTAATCCCTCAAGTATCTCTGCTGGACTGGAAATGGAAATTTGTTTTGTTCATAATCTTACTTGAAGTATGAATGATGTGTTATTTTTGTTTGCCTCACTGTAATGATTACTTAACTAGACAAAAGCCTGAGGGAAAAATCATGAGTTTAAACTTTAATGCGTTTCTATTGTGTTGACGTTAGGGGGCTCCTATTTTTTTAAGACTTTTCCCAAAATGTCCTTAAAATCAGGCTGTGAGGAAACATGGAAAGCCTTTCCTTCGTTTCTGCAAGCATGCTTGTGCTTGCGTGTTTTGCCTTTATACTATTTGTTTCATCTTTTTATCTATTTCCAACACGAATCTATAAATTGATAGATGGAACTCCTATCTCTAGTGGGGACATGGAAATTGGAAGTATTTTGTTTTCAGCTTAAAATAGCCACCAGACTCCTGTTCAAATATTTCTATTCCAATATTGAGTTTTTGGTTCAATGTTAAGAATTTTTTGTTTCTATAAATGCTGAATAAGTTTGGTTTCTTAGTTTATTATTGTCGTGAAACAGAACTGACGAACCTACCGACAACTAACATCTGTCATTTAGTGTTCAAGTTAGTTTAGCTCAGTTTGTGAAATTTCTAGAACAAAAATTTGAGGTCATTGAAATAGCTTGTTACTGATGTTGTCAGCTTGCTAAGTAATTTTCAACAGAGTTGATTAGTCTGCTATTTTCCATGTTATTTTCTTTCTATGAGTTCTTATACTAATATTGAAATTCTCCTCAACCTAATAATCAGGAGTTGAAGTTAAACCAGGCAAGCCTCTTAAAGTGCAGCCTGATGAATTTTATCTTATCCATCTTTCGCAGGTAATCTATTCATTATCTGTTATTATTGGTAATTTGGTTCTTTGAACAGATTACTTGTAAGATTCATTCCAATATACTTCTATTGCTAGTGTTTTTGCCGTACATTTTAAATGCCTGAGATGCTCCTTTAATATAGGCATCGCTTGGGGAGTCAAAATCAAGTGAGACTGTACCCATCTTTGTTAAGGTTGGTGACCAGAAGCTTGTTCTGGGAACTCTGTCCCATGAACATAGCCCTCAGATACCTTTTGATTTAGTATTTGACAAAGAGTTTGAGCTTTCTCACAACTGGAAGAGTGGGAGTGTTTACTTCTTGGGCTATAAAACTCCTTTCCCGGATGATGAAGGATATCCTTGACTACAGATATTTTGATAATGCCGTATCTATGAAATGTTTGATTTGTCTCTTGCTCTCTTTCTCTCACTTTTTTTTTTATATTTTAAATTTCCTTGACCCATCATGTTTTCTAATGCCACAAATGAGGAACTTTTTGGTGGTAAGTTATGGAATAGTTCTGCATAATGATTTCTTATTTCTCGACTTCACTTTTGAGCTTTTATCTAAAAATTCTATCTGTTATACAGGTTCCGAAGATTCTGAATCAGAAGATGAGGAACTTCCAACAGCCATTGAAGAGAATGGTACAATTTACTCCTTTCCCATGTGCATTACAGTTGTCAAAATGTAATTCATGGATTTCTTACGGAACACTCTTCTTAGGAAAAGTTGAGAATGCAAAGGCTCCAAAAGCAGTTTCTGCCAAAGCTGAAGCATCTGTAAAACCAAAGGGAAAGGTTGTCGAACCAAGCAAGGATGTGAAATCTGAGGAAGATGATGAATCTGATGAGGATGAAGAATCTGATACTGATTCTGAGGATGTTGATGAGGTATTTTTCTTTGTTGGTGTGGGCATATTGGTTTAAGATGTCATTGGTAATTTAGAAATAGAAATGAACATCTGTGGGATGCTATGTAAATACAATCTGGAGGATTGAAGTTAGCTGGTTCTAGGTTGAGCGAAGTGGCTGAGCAAACATCCTAGTGTTTCTAAAATTTAGTGATTGGATAGCATCTGAGATGAACATGTGATATCCTCCATGCAACATGTTAGACAATTTACAGGTTCAGGGAAAGGTAGCTGAGCAAACATCCTAGTGTTTCTAAAATTCTAGTGACTGGAAAGACATTAACTGAGGTGAAACCATGTGCTTTCCACCATGCAACCTTTAGACAATTACAGCTTAAGAACTGATTAATCCTTGGAAGAATGGAATTGAATTACTTGTCAATTTGTAATTGACAAGTGAAGTTTCAAAATTTTTTGGTTTATTGTTGGTTTTGTTTATGACATTTCTCCAATTTCTGAAGATTGTATCTATTAAATATTTTGTAATGAATTTGGTGATTTAGATGTCTGAGGATGAGGATGATGAGAGTGATGATTCAGATGATGAAGATGAAGAGACGCCCAAGAAGGTATCTGCCAAACTTTTCGGAAATCTTAATGTTCTTTCAGTTTACAATTTCTGAGGTTTTCGAGCCATGGTCTTATTTGTTAATTTGTCTTTAAAGGTTGAAGTGAGCAAGAAGAGGGCCAATGAGTCTGCAACAAAAACTCCTATCCCTGCAAAGAAGGCAAAAGCAGCTACTCCTCAAAAGACAGGTATGGAATTTCATCTGTTTTTTAAAATTATGTGATGGAAATTAAGTCTGACTGGGTATGTGATTTGTGTTTAATTTTTATTGACAAGGTTTGTTGGTTCTGGATATTGTGACACAGTGAAATGCCATTATTGAAACCTCAGTTATAGTCTGTACATCATGGTTTCCAAATTATGGAGATGGATATAATTATTACTTGGTTATGTCTGATGATATTGTTCATTCTGATTTAAGTTCTGTTCTTTTATTGGCAAGGTCTGTGGGTTCTGGACATTGTTGTCACAGTACCAAATGCTATTAAAACTGTACTTGAAATTTTTGAGTTGTTTTGTGTATCAAGGTTTCTGAATTATCAAGATGGGTATTGATATTACTTGGTTATATCTTCATTCTCACGGTCAGACAACTTTTTAAATTATAGAATTATCCAAATCTTGATGTATCAGTTCTATGTACTCTGATGCTATTGGGAAATTGTTTATGTTCTTTGCATTTCTCCATTTTATGGACTATGGATGCCCCATGGACAATTTTGTTAGTATGATGATACTTGTATTACCATGCAGATGGCAAGAAAGGTGGTCATACTGCGACTCCTCACCCAGCAAAGCAGGCTAAGAACAATTCTCAGAGTCCTAAATCAGGCGGTCAATTCTCTTGCAGTAGCTGCAGCAAGTATGTAGACCCTAGAAGTTAATAGTTTAGATGATAACTTTGATTTTATGTTCTCAGAGGGGTTATTAATAACTTTGATTTTGGTTCTATGTTATTATACATAACAGGAAATTTACGTCTGAGGTTGGTCTACAGTCGCACACAAAGGCTAAACATAGTGGAAAGTGAAGTAGTATGCTGGTGTAAGCATGATAGGATGTGTTTATCACAAGGTTTTGGTAGATGAGAAGTAAACCGGAGGGAGGCGCTAATAGGTAGTATTGTTGAGTATTTTTGTATTTGCCTTTACATTTTTTTCTTGGGATTCGATGTTGCATTTTATATTTTTATAATACAAACTTTGTTCACTTGCTTATTTCCTAACAAGTCCTATGAAATACTATACAATTACCTGGTGAATGAGGATCCAAATCTGTGCGAGACATAAGTTGAAGATTTCGGACCTCAATAATTAAATTAATAATTTTATTTACACAATAATTAAGGACTCAATTTTTATTAAGCTTCAACGGTAATGAGAAGAAAGAATTTGTAAATTTGTTCAAAAATTTTAAAAATACTAAAGTAAGTTAATTGGAATAATTTCTATTTCTCAAGTAAGATGTTGGTTAAACAAGAAGTACAAATTTCGTAGAATGAGAAAAAAAAATTATAACTTGGAACTAGTATGCTATGGTTAGATTTTATTATCTCAAATCTGATAATTGATTAAATATTTGGAACGTGAGTAAATTATGACAATAGAAAGGGTTTAAATATGTTTTTTTGCTCTCGAATTGTTTGCCATTTTATTATTGCTTCCACAATTGAAAAATATTTAAATTAATTTTTTAATATTAATTATCGTATTACATGCTTATTATACATAATATTATTTTCTTAATTAACTTTTTATGTTAAATGTTACGTGTAGTTTTATTATAATAAAAATTAGTTATAGTGAAAATTTCAATTATTTTAGAAAATAAAAAAACAATCATTTTGTCTCTCTGTTTCCAATATTTCATCTAATTTTTTCTTGCTTTCCTCTTCTCCGAGCATAAATTAAAAAATGCCAAACATTGTATAACAAATAGAAGCTAAATAATTTATTAATATTAAATTAATACATAAAATAAAATTAACATGTTGTTAATGAAATGCCTCAAAAAGTTTCTATCCTTTATGCAAGTAATTTCTGAGCTTATATACTGTTGTTCGCTGTGCGCCAAGTCTCCTGGTAGGTGTGGGGAAGAAGAGCTGCGACATTAGGCTAAAGCCAACATTAGTGATAATTTTTGGTTGTGAATTTCATCCTTTAACATTAATTTCCCAAATTACAGGAGTTTGATACAAAACAATTGAGTTTTAATTTGACAATGTTTACATCAAAGAATGCTTATCATTTATTTACAGGATATGGGTAAAATATATATGTTGATCCTTCTATTGATCCTTACCCTTAATACTTCCCTCAAGTTAGAGCATGAGAGTTTCGAATACCCAACTTGCCCAATAATGTATGAGATTGCTAGCGTTCAAGGGCCTTAGATGAAGAGGTCTGTAAGTTGTTGGGAGGAGCGGATAAAATAAGTTGTGATGTTGCCTGTTAAAAGTTGTTCCCGCATATAATGACAATCAACTTCGATGTTTTTTGTACGTTCATGGAAGACAAGATTAGACGCAATGTGAAGTGCAGCTTGGTTGTCACAAAAAAATCTCATGGGCTGCTTTTGAAAGACACTTGGTGAAGCCATAAATGATTTAAACCAAGTAAGCTTGTAGGCAGTGACAACCATGGCACAATACTCTTGTCTCTACAGAGGAGCGAGCTAAGGTAGGTCACTTTTTGGTCTTCGAAGAGATAGCAGAGTCACCGAGATGTACAAAGTAAGTAGTCAAGGAACTAGTTAATAGACAAGCTGCCCAATCAGAATTACAGTATGCGAACAATTGTAAAGAGTTATTGGCGCTAAAAAATATTCTTTACCTAGGGAAGCCTTTGAGATAACGCAACACCCGGAAAGCTGCTTCTAAATATGCTTGATATGGTTCATGAAGGAATTGTGATAGAATGTGCACTGGGTAATAAAGGCCAGACGTGTGATTGTCAGATACACCAAGCGAACACGGCGGCGATATTTCTCAGGATCAACTAAAAAAGGACCAGGGGCATGGGCTAGTGTATGATTTTGCTCCATTAGTCTCGGTGCTGGTTTGACAGCAAATAAACCTATTTCTGTTAAGATATCTAGAGTGTATTTGTGTTGACATAGAAAAGGCCAGCAGAGTTACGGGCCACTTCAATACCGATGAAATATTTAAGAATACCCAGATCTTTAATTTGAAAGCACTTGTTAAGATATTGTTTAAATGATGCGTATGCCTGTGAGTTATTTCCTGCTAAAATAAGATCGTCCATATATACGAGGACAGTTAAGAAAACATCACCATTGTGATAAGTGAATAACATGTGATCTGCATGAGACTGAGAGAAACCGTAACAATGGAGAGAGGAAACGAGCTTAGCAAACCAGTTGTAGGGAGATTGGCGAACTCCATAAAGAGACTTTGGCAACTAGCAAACCTTATTTAGGTGAGGAGCAGATAATCCTAGAAGAAACTGCATGTAAACCTCCTCATAAAGATCTTCATGCAAGAATGCATTATTAACGTCCATTTGATAGAGTTCCCATCCTTTTATAATGGCAACAACCAAGAATACACGAACACTTAACCAACTTTTTGATAGAAGCAAAAGTCTTAGTGAAATCCAAGCCTTCCACTTAATTGTCACCATGAACAATCAAATAGGCTTTGTGGCGTTCAATGAAGCCATCAGAGTGGAATTTCAATTTATAAACCCATTTGCAACCAATTGATTTCTTACATGGAGGAAGATCCTTGATTGCTCATGTACCTATTTTTTCAAGAGCATCGATCTCGTTACACCTGGTCGCTCGCCATTTAGGATCCTACATGAGTTTAGAGAAACTTCAGGGTTCAACCCTAGTTGTTACAACTGTTAAAAATATAGTATGATTAGTAGAGAATTGGTGGCATGAAACATAATTAATTAGAGAATATCACGTACCTGAGGAACGACTGTGGAAAGGGGTGAGGTAGGAGGGGTCAATAACTGTTGAAACGTGTTTTTGAACTGCACGTGATTTTTTTCTGTTGAAATCAGTCAATAAAGCAGACCTAGTCTTTAGGATGTTGATAATATGGTTCCTGGTTTGTAGCTTTATAATAGGATCACGTTTTTATCCTCTATTTTTGCTATTTAAATGTACTACTGCTGATCAAATAAATAGTTTTTTATCAACATAAAGTTTAAGCTCTGCATCTTCTTCTTCCTCTGTTTCTGTCAACTTCAAATAAAACAACAAATTGGTATCAGAGCTTTCTTCTTAAGGGATCTGTGATTACGATGGAGAGTGAAACCAGCTATTCCAACATTGCTCCTCCAGTGTTTGATGGTGAGAATTATCAACTATGGGCCATGAGAATGATGCTTACCTTAAGGCTTAGGATCTTTGGGAGGCCATGGAAGAAGATTACGAAGTCGCTCCGCTGCCAAACAATCCTACTGTGGCCCAAATGAAAAATCACAAGGAAAAAAAACCAGGAAATTCAAGGCAAAGACAACTTTCTTTGCGGCTGTTTCAGCAAATATCTTCACAAGGATCATGTCTCTTAAATCTGCAAAAGAGATTTGGGATTATCTCAAAGAAGAATACGAAGGAGATGAAAGGATTCAAGGCATGCAGGTACTGAATTTATTGAGGGGATTTGAACTGCAGAGGATGAAAGATTCTGAGTCAATCAAAGAATACTCAGACAGATTATTGGGCATTGTAAACAAGGTAAGGTTGCTTGGAACTCAATTTCTAGATTCAAGAATTGTTCAAAAAATTCTTGTAACTGTGCTTGAAAGTTATGAAGCTACTATTACCACCTTGGAAAATACAAAGGAATTGTCCAAGATCACTTTGGCAGAGCTGCTAAATGCCTTGCAAGCTCAAGATTAGAGGAGGCTAATGAGGCAAGAAAGTGTTGTCGAAGGAGCTCTACCAGCTAAGCACCTGGTGGCTGAAAAAACCAAGAAGAATACTGACAAAAAAACACAAGCGACATCTTTTGAAGGTTCTGCAAACAACCAGAATCGCAGCAATGGTAGAAATTCGAAAAAGAACTACCCACCTTGTCAGCATTGCAGTAAAATAGGCCATCCGCCTTTCAAATATTGGAGAAAGCCAGATGCCAAATGTAGCAAATGTGGTCAGGATGGACATGAAGCTGTGATTTGCAATAATAAATTTCAGATCCAAGATGAAGCTGCTCAAGTTGGTGATGAAGAAGAAGATAGGATGTTTGTGGCGACATGTTTTTCAGCCAAAAGTTCTTCAGAAGTTGGCTGATTGATAGTGGTTGTACAAACCACATGACTTTTGATAACAATCTCTTCAACGATTTAAGGCCCTCAAAAATCAAGAAGATCAGAATATGCAACAGAGGCTATCTATATGTAAAAGGGATTGGAACTGTTGCAATTACAACCAGCTCAGGTACAAAAATAATTTCTGATGTCCTTTATGTACCTGAAATTGATCAAAATCTATTGAGTGTTGGTCAGTTGTTAGAGAAAGGATTTAAGGTATCATTTGAAGATTGCCATTGCCTTGTTTTTGATGCATCTGGGAAAAAAATTTTAAGGGTTAAAATGAGAGGTAAAAGCTTCTCATATGAACCTACGGAGGTGCAGATAGCTTATTTCACCAAAGCCAGCAGCACAGAAATTTGGCATAAGAGGCTTGGCCATTGTCATCTTCAAAGGATGTTAAGATTGCAGAAAAGTGACTTGACAAGGGGACTACCGGAGCTTGAAAATTATTTACCAGATTGTATTGCCTGCCAATTTGGTAAACAGAACAGGTTGTCATTTTCAAAATCAACTTGGAGAGCTTCCAAAAAATTACATCTTATTCATACGGATGTTGCTGGACCTCAAAAAACACCATCGTTGCAAGGTAGTCTTTACTACATTCTTTTCATTGATGATTTCACAAGAATGTGCTAGATTTTTTTCTTGAAATTCAAATCAAAAGTTGCCAATGTATTTTTGAAGTTCAAGAAAATGGTAGAAAATCAAAGTGGCTGTAAGATTCAAGCGTTGAGCTCAGATAATAGAAAGGAAAATACTTCAGCAGAGTTTAATTTATTTTGCGAAGAAGTTGGCATTGAACATCAGCTTACTGTCCCATGCACTCCAGAATAGAATGGAGTTAGCGAAAGAAGGAATAGATCGGTAATGGAGATGGCTAGATGTATGTTACATGAGAAAGAGTTACCAAAAAAGTTTTAGGCAGAGGTAGCCAATACAACAGTATTTTTTGCAAAATCGACTTCCAACCAAAGCTTTGGAAGATAAAACTCCATTTGAAGCTTGGTATGGGAATAAGCCTTCACTAAATTTTCTTAAAGTATTTGGTTGCGTATGTTTTGTTCACGTGCCACAGGTAAAACATGACAAGCTTGACCAAAAAGCAATTCCAGGCATCTTTGTGGGTTATAGTTCAGTTTCTAAAGCTTACAAGGTGTATCATCCTCAAACAGAAAAAATGACAATCAGTAGGGATGCACACTTTAATGAGGATGAACAATGGGATTGAAAAAATTTGCAGAAGAAAGATAGATATTCAAAAAGACCAGGAAGTGTTGTTGCTAAAGAGAACCTAGTAGATTCATAGTAAGAAGAGCTGGAAAATGATCTTCCAGTTAGAGATACAAGGTCAATTTCAGACATCTATGCAAGATGTAATGTGGCAATTTGTGAAGCTGATGAACCTGAAGAAGTATTATAGGATTCAAAGTGGAAGAAAGCAATGGAGGAGGAGTTGTTTAAGATTACAAAAAATAAAACTTGGGAGTTGGTTAAGAGACTTGAAGGAAGAAAGGTCATTGACATCAAATGGGTGTTCAGAACAAAGCTGAATGCAGATAGCTCTGTCAACAAAGATAAGGCTAGACTCGTCGTTAAAGGGTATGCTCAAATATACGGTGTTAATTATTCTAACACCTTTGCTCCTGTGGCAAGGTTAGATACAATCAGGTTGCTGTTTGCATTATCAGCACAAATGGGATGGAAAATATTTCAGCTGGATGTCAAATAAGCCTTTTTAAATGGCTTCTTGCAGGAGGAGATATATGTAGAGCAGCCTGAAGGATTTGTGAAGCAAGGTGAAGAAGACAAGGTCTACTTGCTCAAAAAGGCTCTTTATGGTTTGAAACAAGCACCAAGAGCTTGATATAGGAGGATAAATGCGCACTTGATAAGTCTTGGTTTTGTTAAAAGCTTATATGAGGCCACTCTTTATGTGAAACATAAAGATAATGACACACTCATTGTGTTCCTATATGTTGATGATCTTCTGATGACAGGAAATAATACAAAGCTGGTTGAAGAGTTCAAAAAGGAAATGATGCAGGCTTTTGAAATGATAGATCTTGGTCTCATGATCTATTTTTTTGGAATGGAGATCAGACAAGGAGAAAATGAAGTGTTCATTGGTAAAAAAAAATATGCAAAAGAAATCTTAAAGAAGTTTAAGATGGAAGATTGCAAGGCAGTAAGCACACCAATGAATCAAAAGGAGAAACTAAGTAAGGAAGATGGAGCTGATAAATTTGAGAAAGGTTATTACAAGAGTTTGATTGGATGTCTGATGTATTTTTACTGCAACAAGGCCTGACATTCTATTTGCTGTAAGTATCTTATCCCGATTTATGCATTGTCTTAGTGAAATGCATTTAATTGCAGCAAAAAGAATATTAAGGTATGTCAAAGGTACTGTTGATTATGGAGTTAAGTTTAAAAGATGTAAAAATTTCAAGCTGTGTGGTTTTTCGGACAGTGATTGAGCTGGATCAATTGATGATATAAAAAGTACTTCAGGGTTTTGTTTCAATATAGGCTCAGTTGTTTTCTCATGGTGTTCCAAAAAGTAGGAGATTATAGCATAATCTATTGCAGAAGCTGAATTTATAGCCGCAACAACTGCTGCAAATCAAGTTTTATGACTAAAAAAAATCTTGTGTGATTTAAACATAGAGCAGAAAGAAAGCACAAAAATTTAACCATTACAATATCAAACAATCCAGTGTTTCATGGAAAAACCAAACATTTCAATATCAAACTCTATTTTTTTGAGGGAGGTACAGAAAAATGGAGAAGTGACACTAATTTACTACAAGCCTGAAGATCAGCTAGCAGACTTGTTCACAAAGCCTCTTCCCATCAGCAAGTTCGAGCTTCTAAGGCAAAGAATTGTTGTTTGCAGTTCTAAAAGCAAGGAGGAGTGTTAAAACGTGTTTTTGAACTGCACGTGATTTTTTTCTTTGTTGGACTCAGTCAATAAAGCAGACCTAGTCTTTAGGATGTTGATTTGTTGAACTGGGTTGTAAATCATGAGATAAAAATGAGGTAAGAAAAGGCTAGCCTCACTTTTATCATGCATTAAATAGACTCAAACAACATGATTGTAATAATCAATAATGGTTAAAAAATAAAGAGCATTAAAAGGAGTAGAAATACAATATGGACTCAAATATCACAATGAATTAACTCAAACATACTTGTAGCACAACTAATTCTTATATGAAAGTTTGTTTTGCTTGACAACAAATATCACAAATCTTATTAGGTGCAAACAAAGTCAATTTAAAACAAGAAACAAACAAAGTAGATAATGGTTTAAAAGATAGATGTCCTATACAATGATGCCATAACTCATAAGAGTCTTGGTGATAATGTATAAAAACAACATCCTTATTGCCCACTTTTAAGCTATTAAACTTGATAGAATACTATTTAGTTCAAACTATTTTTTATATTTTGTTGCAGTGTAGGAGATAAAGATGAGATGAAAAAAATATTATGAAAAGAAGAAGAATTCGTGAAACAAACCATCTGCCTAGAAATAAGCCTCGAGCAAGGCTTTGATCCAGCAAGCAACAACAGGTTCTGTTCCCAGACGCATAAGTCTTGGGCAAGGTTAAACATCGCGCATAGTAGCCAACTGAAAGAAAAAGGCGAGCTTTTTGAATATGAAAAAGATATCCTCCCAGTTGAGATCTGAGGGTCAAAAATCATGGGAAAATTATTTTAGAAAGCTAACCTAGCCCTTTTTTGCTATATAAATCGCGGCTGCCAAACAGAATCATCATCTTTTTTCTTTCTGACGTCCCTGACGGTATCTTATGCAGATTCCACATCTTTCCTTCATCTTTCTCCTTCCTCTCTAACCATGCAAGAAACTATTTTGTATTAAAGTCTACCATGAGTGGCTAATTTGTCTTTTTTTCCTAGTTGACGGATTTAGTAAACTCCATTGATGTATTTATGAGATCCATTTACTTTAATCTATGTTTTATTTAAATATTGGTATTTATTTACTTCCTAAGCCTACATATATTGGATCCTCCAAAAACCTTCATTGTTACTTTTCAGTCGTTGGTTTAGGAAAAAAAAATCAATTTTCAATTCTTTGTAGATTCGATTCTTCTTACTACTACTACGATTCATTTTTATTGGTTAATTAAGATTTTATTTTTGGTGAATTTGACACCCATCACCTAGTCACAAACTGTAGATGCCACTGCATTAAAGACGATTTTATAGAGTTAGACCCTATTCCATAGCTTACCCAATCCAATCTAGTTCCTCTTGGTGCAACCATAAATATATAGAAACGATGAGTGAATTTCACAATGCCGTCTAACTTAGATTAATTTTCTCACAAAAACCAGATTGACAGTTAAGTTAGGGACATAGAGAACATGATGTAATATAAATCCAGGGTATAAAACAACTGATTCTTCTTTGATTACTGATGTTTGATCCCCATCAGGCAAACCAACTAAAAATGGAGAGATATTGCAAACATAAAGATATGTTACCCGTTATATGATGAGAAGCCTCACTATCAATTATCCATTGCTTACTTTGTGTATACTTAGCAGAGATATGGTTGGATGATTAGGAGGTCTCAATCAAGGCAAGCAGTCAATTGATTTACTCAAAAGTGAAGTTAGGAATAGACGGAGCAGACTGAGTTGAAGCGGTCTGGTCGGATTGTGTTACTTGGACTGCAGCAATGGAGGAAGTGGGCAGCTTGGAAGATTGTGATGTCCCATAATCATGATCACGTCCTATTCCTTTACTCTGTAGAGGAATAATGCCAAGCCTTGTCCAACACCTATCATAAGTGTAGATTTTAAATCAAACCGATCACAATTTTTGCCGTAATTTTAAAGAGAGAATTTAGAGAAAGAAAAGGCAAGAAAACAGAGTATGTTTATGCATGCTCTTCTATTTTCTAGCTTCTCTTAAACTTAGAGAATTTTGAGAAAAAAAAATTTAGCTTTTATTGATTGATTTGAAGTGGTATTTATACACAAAATTAAATTAGAGTCCAACTCAAAAACATAATTCGAATTCTAACCAAAAATAAACTTTAAGCACAAAATTTAACGTAATCCTAAACCGCATGCATGTCGGTGTTCTTTATGCATTTTGCCAACTCTCTATATTTAGAGCTTTATTTCGAGTAGATTTTTATTTTAACTGAAATCCTTATGTCGAACACTTCTCCTTAAGGATTTTAGTCATCCCCAACATTTTCCTTACTTCTTCAAATTTACCTTTTGGCAAGGACTTGGTAAAGATTTCTGCTACTTGATCTTCTGTTGCATAGTGTACTAGGCTTACTTCTTTCTCCTTTTCTACTTCCCTTATAGTGTGGAACTTAACCTTTATATGCTTAGTCTTTTCATGCAACACCGGATTCTTAGTAGTGACGATTGCTGATTTATTGTTGATGTAGAGGACCGTAGGTTCAGTGGAAAACATCTGTAAATCATCTAGTATTTTCCTTAACCATTGAGCTTGATTTACAACTTCTGCTGTTGCTATGTATTCAGCTTCGACGGATGACTGTGTAAAAATTTCTTGCTTCTTTGACGATCATGAAAATGCACCAGAACTAAGTGAAAAAACATACCCTGATGTACTTTT
Source organism: Carica papaya (assembly GCF_054855325.1). Lineage (NCBI taxonomy): Eukaryota > Viridiplantae > Streptophyta > Magnoliopsida > Brassicales > Caricaceae > Carica > Carica papaya. The sequence continues at coordinate 11,989,403 of NC_142310.1, forward strand.
AGCATTCTCCACACTTCCTGCTCAGTCACTGTCCGTGTATCCTAGAAGCTCTCCTTCTGTGTGAGCTTGAAAATGGATTCCAAGATTAGTGGTTCCTCTTACATATCTTAGGATATGTTTAACTGCTGCCATGTGTGATTATCTTGGTGAATTCATAAACCGAGATAACAGGCTGGTAGCATAAATTAGATATGGTCGAGTGGCAATTAGGTAGAGTAAGCTGCCAATTATACTCCTGAACTCTTTCTCATTCACCTTTTCTTTTTCTTTAGCTTTTAACAGTTTAATATGTGGTATGAGAGGGGTAGATACGACTTTGCAATTTTTAAGCTTGAATTTTTTGAGCAATTCACTCGCACACTTCTTTTATGATATAAAGATCCCTTTCTCAGATTGCGCGATCTCCATTCCCAGAAAATAGGTTGCTCTCCTAAGGTTTGACATCTCAAATTCCTACTCCAGTTGTGTTCTGAGTTCCTCCATTTTTTGTTCATCATTTCCAGTGATGAGAATATCATCAACATACAATGAGATGATGACCATTTTTCCATCCTTTCGGTATTTGACATATAGGGCTGCTTCGTTTTTGCTTCTTTTAAACCCACAGTGAAGTAGATATGCATCAATTCTGTCATACCATGCTCTGGGAGCTTGCTTCAAGCCATACAGTGCTTTATGTAATTTATACACATGATCAACCTTCTCTTTTACTTCAAATCCCATCGGTTGCTTGACAAATATATCATCTTCTAATTCACCATTTAAAAAAGCAGATTTTACATCAAGGTGCAAGACATGCTAACATCTTTGTGCTGGCACTGCAAACAGAAACCTTATCATTTCATGTCTTGCTACTGGGGCAAATGTCTCCCCAAAATCCACCCCCGACAATTGAGCATAACCTTTCAGTACAAGGCGTGTTTTGTACTTATTGATTGGGCCATCTGGGTTCATTTTGAGCCGGAAGACCTATTTAACTTCGATTGCATTTTTACCTTTTGGTTTGGGAACCATGAACTAAGTGGCATTTTTCTCGATCATGTTTAATTCTTCTTCCATTGCTTTTCTCCAAACCTCATGTTGAGCAGCTTCTTCAAAAGTTTTTGGCTCTGCAACAGCAATGTTGCATTGAGCATATCTGTCATATAAGCTTCTTGTCCTTTTATTTGATGATTTTTGTGACTCTTGATTATTTATTTCTTCATTTTCTTCTTGAGCTTGTTTTGAAGTAGAACTTATATCATCAGAGATTATCTTTTCATCCTTCCAATCCCAGTGAGATGCTTCATCAATTACCATATCCCTTCTGATCATAACTTTTTTGGTCTTAGGATTGAAGACCCTGCATCCTTTTGTTTATGTACTATAACCCAGAAAGATACAAATTTCTACTATGTCATCCAGCTTCTTCCTTTTCTCTTCTGCTACATAATAGTAGCAGATGGAACTAAACATCCGTGGATGCCTTGTAGCAGGCTTCCTTCTACTCCACCATTCATATGAGGTCTTTCCCTCAACAACCCGAGAGGGAAGTCAGTTCAATAGGTATACAGAGGTGTTCATGGCTTCACACTAAAATTGTAGAGGCAGTTGTTTATCCTTGAGTAAGCTTCTTGCCATCTCAACCACATTTCTGTTCTTTCTTTATGATACTCCATTTTGTTGTGGAGAGTAGGGGTTTGTTAGCTGTCGTTTTATGCCTTCTTTAATACAGAAATCTTTGAACTCTGTTGAAGTGAACTCCATACCATTATTTGACCTCAAACACTTCAGCTTTATTCCACTTTTTACTTATGTTTCAGCTTTGAACTCCTTGAACTTTTGCAGAGCTTCAATTCTTTGTTTTTAGGAAATAGATTCATGTCATTCTGGAGTGATCATCAATAAACAGGATGAAATAACTATTGTTGCTTAGTGACTCTGTGCTCATAGGACCACAAATGTCTGTGTGGATCAATTCATGCTTGGTACTTGCTCTCTAGGAAGACTTTGAATGGAAGGGTTATCTATGCATCTTCCCAAATTGGCAGATTTGGCAAATCCAGTTTTCTCTTATGATTTCAGGGAGACATGGACTCAATTTTAATGAGTTCATCTTCTTGAGGGCTTCAAGATGCACATATCTAAATCTTCAATGCCATAGAGTGGTATCGTTTTAAACAGTGCACCTTAGTTTTTCTTCAGCTCTTGCAGCTTCAAGGTGAAGCTTCTGTTGATCATTGGAATGTTTGCAATTTCATACCCACTTGAGTATTTTATAGAGATTGAATTTTTCTTGAAGACCACAGTGTATCCCCCTTCTGATTATTTGGCTCACACTTAACAGATTTTGTCTCAGGCCAGGCACATACAGGACGTTAGGTATGACATTTTTTCCTTGTTTCGTGGTTACTGGGATGCTTCTTTTTTCCTTTTGTTCTTAATGCCTTTCCATCACCTAGAGTTATGTTGAGTTTTGTATCCTTGTTAAGATCAGAAAATATTCTTTCGTTTTTGCACATGTGGCTTGTACAGTGACTGTCAATTATCCAGTGAGTGTCAGCTTCTTCTGGTTGCTCACTGAGTGCCATAAACTTATGCTCTTCTCCTTCAGTTTCTTCGGTATAATTTACTTCTTGTTGAGACTGATTTTGAGTAGAAGAAGCAACTGTGTTCCCTTCATTTTTTTCCATTGGCACACATTTTCGACGTGTCCTCCCTTCTTGCAGTAATTACACTTGATCGGGTTCTTCCCTTTATACCAGTAGTCTTGTTCTAGGTGTTATTACGAGCACATATTCTGCAGTTTGGTAATCCCTTTTGCTGCTTATTGTTGTGCTTGTTTGAATTTTGTGTTGATCCTGTGACTTGATCATCTTGATTTCTTCTTCCTCCTCTTCTTTTACCTTGATTTTTACTTCTGTTTTGTGTAGCTATTAGTGCTCCTTTGATGGAGTTTGTTTCTCTCAAGGTTGTCCTGTGCTCCAATGTTTGCAGCTTGCCTAATAGTTCTGCAACCGAGAGAGTTCTAAGATTGCATGTTTCTTCTATCGCTGAGATTTTGGCCTCGAATCTGGCAGGGAGACTCACCAACATTTTTTTAACTACTCTTTTGTCTTCGAAGTTTTTTCCGAGCAATCTGATCTTGTTTACAGTATTAAGAAGTTTTGAGGCATACTCCTTTACGGTTTCTGCCTCTACCATCTTTAGTGTTTCAAATTGCTTTCTTAGGTTCAGAATCTTCACCATCTTGATTCTTTCATCACCTTCAAACTCCTCTTTCAACTTGTCCCATACTTGCTTTGGGTTTCTCAAGTTTATTATTCTGGAGAAGACCGAATTTGATATTGCCGCATGGAAACAAGACAGAGCCTAAGGTTTCTTAGAGAAATCTTCTTCATACCTCTTTAGTTGGTTTACTGTTGCATCATCTTTCAATGATGCTGGTTCTGCATCGTCTTCCACGACCTTCCATAGGCTGTGGGCTTGCAGGTACGTCTCCATTTTTATCGCCCATACGTGATAATTTTCTCCCGTAAATAGAGGAGGATTTAGTGTGCCAGTCGGGTTTATTTCTTCTCACAGATCCCTTAAGATCATATAGCTCTGATACCACTTGTAGATTTTAAATCAAACCAATCATAATTTTTGCTGTAATTTTAAAGAGAGAATTTAGAGAAAGAGAGAGAGGGCAAGAAAACAGAGTATGCTTATGCATGCTCCTATGTTTTCTAGCTTCTTTTAAACTTAGAGAATTTTGAGAAGAAAAAACTTAGTTTTTTATTGATTGATTTGAAGTGATATTTATACACAAAATTAAATTAGAGTCCTACTTAAAAATATAATTCGAATTCTAACCAAAAACAAACTTTAAACACAAAATTTAACGTAATCTTAAACCGTATGCATGTTGGTGTTCTTTATGCATTCTACCACCTCTCTGTATTTAGAGTTTTATTTCGAGTAGATTTCTATTTTAACTGAAATTCTTACGTCGAACACTAAGTATGTCCTTGGCATTGATGGTAAGTACAAAAAGGGCGACTGGAGAAGCTTGATGACGAAGTAGAAGGCTGGATCATGCTGGGGCTCACGTCACATGACTGCGCGGCAAACCCAAGTGGAGTCCAATTTTTCTGGGTCTGCACAACAAGCCTATGGCCTTCTTTTGAGTCATTATAACATATACCTATTCCATATCAGGTATAGGCTCCATATTTATAATCTGAGTGCGAAGAGTGCCATATGATTCATTTAGCCCCATTAGGAATTGATAAGTTATGAGATTATCAAATCATGCTGTCGAAATTCTGTCACAATTACATGACTTCAAAGGAGAGATCCTCCCACATGCCTAGGAACTTAGTATAATAAGATATGACAGACACACCTGCCTATTTAATGACATTAAGATCAAACAACTAATTTGGGTCCATTTTTGACAGAATAACGAGTTTTGAGGCAATTCGACATTGTCTTAACATTGGTAAGACGAGAGATAATGGTAGGATATGGTCATCTAGAGAATTAGCTAACCAAGTGCAAAATATAGAATTAACAACATCCCAAATGACAAACTGAGGATCAACTTTTATGGCTTAGGTATAGTTACATCGATGAATCCTATTTTCATCTTGCAATTTTATTTGAGTCAAAACCATACTTGGGTTAGAGGAGGAGGGGTGCATGAAGTATGATGAGGTGGGATCTTTAAACATGGTTTTGTGATGTAGATGGTAGTCGTAAAGAAGATGCGGTGCGGGAATAGCAGTGGCTCTGGGCTATACGTTTGGATAAATGAGAGAATTTTTGAGCATCCAGACATCTAGGATGCGGTGCGGGAGTTTTTGGTTTGCAGAAGAGACATATACAATGTGAAGAGAGTGAGAGAATTTTGAAAAAGACATTGATTTCGTTTGAGCTGCAAAGTGGCTCTGATACCATGATAAATGTTGGCTGTGAATTTCATTCTTAACATTAGTTTTTGAAAGACTATATATAGCCAAATTACAGGAGTTTGAGTTTTACATTGATACAAGAAGTTGAGTTTTAACAAATAATGCTTATCATTTACAAGATATGAGCAATATATATATATATATATATATGCCAATCCTTATATTGATCCTTATACTTAATAATTAACATTATACATAGAGAAAATCAAGCAGATGTAAGGAAATGAGCCCAAGATTTTGAGAGAGGAAGACTGAGAATAGTACATAGAAAAAGAGGAATCATTGTTGAAGGTGAAACATTTACTTAGGAAATTCAATAAGGACAAGAGATTTGCCCATAGGGACAATGTGGGGATTTACAGCTGCTGATTCAGTGACGGCTAATCGGATAATAGAAACAGTGTCGATTTCAATTTCTGGTAGGATCCTGATGCGCGCCATGATCTAAGACATGGTTAAGGTTAAGTTAATTTTATTTTATTTATTAATTTAAATTTTTAGTTAATTATAATAAAAATATAATATCATATTAGCTTACATTTGTTATACAAATATGTATATATATATATATATTTACAATTTATGAGATTTATATTAATATTTTTTGTGTTTGAGGAGAAAGAAAATAAAAAAAAGTGAGAAGATGTTGAAAAAAAGAAACAAAATGATTTTATTATTTTTTTATTTCTTAAAATGAATCTATTATTTAAAAACTTTTGTTACTTAGATCTCATATCAAAAGATACATGATATCTGACGTAGAAAATTAATTAATTAAATAACGTTACATGTTTAAATTGGTGATATATGTTATTATTATTAACGATATTAATAATTATTGACCATGAGAGATTGATTCAAAAATTTTTTAAAAGTACAAAACTAATTTAATATAAAATCAAAGCATGAATTAAGTAGACAAAAAAACACAATGACAAAAAATTTATTTAGGTACCTTCAAAAAAAAAAAAAATCGAACTATACATGTAATATTACTGACCTTAAAGTATTATTAGAACATTTTATTTAAAAAAATAAAAAATATATTTTCTTTTCAATATTTTAAATTATTTATCTTAGTCATAAATTTGCTTCATGAATAACAAATATTATTCATTATTCATTACTATACACGAGATCTAATTCTATGTGAATATCATGCACATGCACATGCACAACTAAAATTGTTGGTTTGATCCATGTTTATTGTTCTTCAAATATATATGAATACATCTTTAACTTTTTTCTAATATTTTTTTTAAGAGAAGAAATATATTTTATTAATGAGTCTATAATATGAAACCAAATAAGAGTGGCAAGATAAATTAATAAACTTATCACACTAAAATACAATACTTCAGGAGTAAATAATTACATATTATCATCACAAATTAAAAAATATTTAATATGATTTATTCATATAAATTATCAAAATATACAATAATTACAATAAATTCATGTTTAAGTTAAAAACACATGGGCATATTTAGTCATTCTAATATCATTTATGTAATATTTTAAAAAAACATTCATTCAGCAAATATTTATTAAGATAAATATGTTAGATTTTTTCTAACATGTGGGCTTAATGTGGGTTTAAGTATGAGTTTGTAATGTACAAATAACATTTTTATAATATTCTCATTTTATGATGGGCGAAATAGGAATTGTAAAAGTTTGTCGATATAAAATGTAGTTATGGTTTCCGAATCACAAGATCACCATTTTATTTTTCTGAAATTCTGTTAGCAGAAAAAATTAGCTTTTGAGGCATCATGTTGTTTTGGAAGATTATATCACCGGAGATAAATATTTCTTCTGCGATAGATCTATGTATACTTCCGTTTATCTTTTTTCATTGATTTAGTACGACATTATATGTTTAGCACATATAAGCAGCCGTTAAAAGCTTGAGGAAGAAGGAGAGAAAAAAAAAAGATTTAGGTTTATTGGATTTTCTTTTTAAGTTTTTTTTTTAAATTAAGTTATGTGGGCTTGGTCCACAAGAATGAAAGAAAAGGAAGAAAAGAAGGAAAGAGAAAAAAGGGAAAGGCCCAGACCAACTGGTCCAGGACCCAATCGAGTGTTGACCCGATCCAGTCAATAATTGACCCGACCCAGTCAACGAGCAACCGATCAACAGTCAACGTTGACTTTGATCGGTCAACGTTAAACCTTTTAACAAAAAATAAAAGAATTTTTTAAATTTATTTTTAGTTATTTTGTGGTTGATTTTCTTCCTAATTCAGTTTAAATTTGATCTTAATTTTGAATTTTAATATTAGTATGTACATATACATATTGAAATAAATTAATTTACAGAATATGTCACCAAAGTGACATTTCTTGTAGACAATTTATTTATTTTATAATATAAACAGTTGTATGAGTGTATTTATGTGAATGTTAATTAATCCAAATAAAGGTTAATAGTTAACATTATTACATTTTATTTTTTGTGGTAATGAATATGTGACAGTTATTCAGTATAATATGTGAACTTTAAATTGGCTCAAAGAAAAGTTAATTGTTTGATGTGTTTCTATTGTCTATATTTAATTACTGTTATAGAGTACCACTTATAAGTTAATATTCTATTCAAATATGTTAATAGAGTGTTGGGTATCTTGAGATGAGAATATACCTTTATTTAAAATTCATTATTAAATTTTTAATTTACAATTTTATGTGAGTATTAATTAATTTATTTTCTGTATTTTCTCTATTAAGCTTCCTTTTCTACTAGAAGTATCACCGCGAATATTGATTACGTCCCAATATTGAAAGACACAGACCTTTGTATACTTTTGTCGACTCTTGTTTTTATGAAATATAATGGAGAAAGAAATATAAAAGAGTACATAAAAGAGATGTCTGATATTCAAGCTAAGTTTGGAGAACTTAGTCTAGATATATAAGAAGAAATGTTGGTGTATATTGTTTTGATCTATTTTCCTCCACAATTTAATAATTTTAAGGAGACATACTACGGCCAGCAAGAATCATGAACTCTCAATGAGTTAATTTCATGTTGTGTTGAGGAAGAGGAAAAGCTAAAGTCTGATCACACAAAAAGTGCTTAGTTAGCTGTGGTATCAAAGACTAAGAAGAATAAGAAAAAGAAAACAGCAAAAGATGTTACAGTTCCAATGAAATAGAAAAAACAACAAAAGGTTAAGAAAGAAAGTGTATGTTTCTTCTGTAGAGCTCTGAGGCACCAGAAGAAGCAATGCACTAATTATTATGCGTGACACGCAAAGAAAAGTTTGCTTCTTAACTTTGTTTATTTTGAGGTTAATTTAATTTTTGTATCTACACACACCTAGTGGATAGATTCTAGTGCCACATCTCACATAAGTGTGTTTATATAGGTTTGCCTCCATTGCCGCAAGCCAAGTGATGATGCCAAATTCATTTATGTGGGCGATGGCAAACTAGTCGAGGTGGAAGCAATTAGCAAGTTTAGATTTTTATCAAGGACTAAATTTTATTTGGATTTAGAAGAGACTTATATTATACCATCATTTAGACGAAATATGATTTCTATTTCTGTATTGGACAAATTTGGTTATTCATGTTCATTTGGAAATGAAAAATTTAGTTTTTTTCTTAAAAATCTGGTTGGTTCTGGTTCTTTATCAGTGCATGATAATATTTATTTGCTTGATATAATTGATTCTTATAATGAATTATTACATGTTGTTGCAAGAGGTGTAAAGAGAAAATTAACCAAGGAGAATTCTGTTTCATTTTGGCACAAGAGATTAGGTCATATCTCTCAAAGGAGAATTAAAAAAGTTGTATCAGATGAAATTCTAGATCCTCTTAATTTTATAGATTTTGACATTTGTTTATTGTATCAAGGAAAAACAAATAAATATTAAGAGATTAGGTACCAACAGAGCTATGAACGTATTAGAACTAATTCATATAGATATTTGTGGATCGTTCCCTATGACTTCTTGGAGTAGTCCAATATTTCATAACGTTCATAGATGATTATTTTAGATATGGTTACCTATATCTCATTCATGATAAATCCCAGTTCTTGGATATGTTTAAGAGTTTTAAAGTAGAAGTTGAGAACCAACTCAATAAAAGGATTAAGACTACTAGATCTGGTCATAATGGTGAATACTATGGTAGATTTAACGAATTAAGTGAATAGCACCCATGGCTGTTTGCTCGATTCCCAAAGGAATGAGGTATTATCCCATAGTACACTATGTCAAGTTCTCCTAGCATGAATGATATTGCTGAAAGATGAAACATAACACTTAAGAATATGGTGAAGAGTATGATTAATCATTTTACCTTACTTGAATCACTTTAGGGAGAAACACTAAAGACAGTAACATAGTTACTCAATAAAATTTCAACTAAAGAAAATACAAAGACCCTTTATAAGAGTTGAATGAGCAAAAAGACTAGTTTGAGACATTTGCACATTTAGAGATGCTCAACTGAGGCTAGGCCTTATATGCCATAAGAAAAGAAACTGTACTCCAGAACTGTTAGTTACTATTTTGTTAGTTATTCTGAGCGATCCAGGGGCTACAAGTTTTGTGATCCCACTGCTAAGATAATTTTTGTGACCGAAAATGCTCAGTTCTTTGAGGATTCTTAGTTTGCGTGGGGAGAAAGAGTTTGAGACCTTGTCTTTGAAAATGAATCCTATTCCCTCAGTTGCTCTTGACAATGATCAGGGTCAGATTTTTATACCTAACATTATTAAAGAAATAACTCCATATCAAGACTCCCATTTTTGTTCAGAAAATTATTTTTGAAACACAAACTGCACACCCTCAAGAACTTATACCATTAAGGAGTCCATTAGAGAGAGGAACAGTGCAATTTTAGATGATTATATTGTATATTTTTAAGAATATAAGTTTGAGATTGGTATAATGGAAGATGATCCTATCAGTTTTCATTAAGTTATGAAAAGTTCTAACTTTCAAAAGTAGATTGATACTATGAATGAAGAGATAAAGTCCATTAAGGATAATGACATTTGGGATCTTGTCCCATTGCTTGAGGATGCGAAATCCATTGGTTGCAAATAGATATTTAAGACCAAGAGAGATTCGAAAGGTAATATGAAGAGGTACAAAACCAGTCTTATTGCTAAAGACTTTACACAAAAAAATGCATCGATTATAAAGAGACTTTCTCTCTGATTTCGTCGAAAGACTCTTTCAGGATTATAATGGCTTTAGTGATACATTTTGATCTTAAGTTACATTAGATGGATGTTAAGACAACGTTTCTCAATGGTGATATTGATGAAACGATTTATATGGTGCAACAAGAAAACTTTGTATACGGAGATGCACAACAAATGATTTGCAAACTAAAGAAATCCATCTATGGACTTAAATAGGCTTTCCGTCAAAGGGTATTACAAATTTTATTAGGTCGTTATCTCATTTAGTTTTGAGATGAATTTAGTAAAAGATTGTGTATATCACAAATTTAGTGGGAGTAAGTATATTTTTTTGGTTTTATATGTTGATGACATACTGTTTGCCGGTAGCAATATAAGCTTATTGCACGAAATCAAGAGATTTTTGATAAAAAAATTTGATGTAAAAGATCTTGAGAATGCTTCTTTTGTATTAGGAATCCAAATATATCGGGATCACTCTCGGGGTATTTTTCGATTATCACAAAAAAATTATATCGAAAAAGTTCTTAAAAGGTTTGACATGCAGATTCGTAAATAAGGTGACTTCCATGTATATAAAGGAGACAAGTTTACTCTAAGTCAATATCCCAATAATGATCTAGAGACTACGGAGATGCAAAATATTTTTTTATGCTTCAACTGTTGGGAGTCTTATGTATGCACAAATTTGTACACATCTGAATATTGCGTACATTATTGGAATGTTAGGTAGATATTTAAGCAATTCAGGTGTGGATCATTAGAAAGCAGCTAAACGTGTCATATGGTATCTACAGAGAACAAAAGGTTATATGCTCACACACAAGAGATTAGATTAGTTAGAGATCATTGATTATTTTGATTTTGATTTCGTCGGATGTCAAGACAGCAGAAAATATACATCAGACTATATCTACTTGCTTGTTGGGGGAGCTATTTCCTAGAAGAGTGCTAAGTAAATACTTGTAGCGTATTCTATTATGGGAACAAAGTTTGTAGCTTGTTATGAGACATCCAATAATGGAATATGACTGCAAAATTTTATCATTGGGCTGCATATTATTGATGACATAGAAAGACCATTAAAGTTATTTTGTGGCAATAAGTCAGCAGTTATATATTTCAGTTAAGAGCTCGACAAAGTTAAAACATATAGATAACATGTTTTTCGTTGTTAAAAAAAGCGTTCAGAGTAAATAAATATCGATAAAGTACATTAGAACAAACTCCATGTAATGAAGACTGCTTTGATCCTATGCCATTATGATCGATGAACTGGATTATTTGGTGATACATTCAGGTATTGATATCACAGTTCTGAGTACTCCTATGGTTATTTAACGCATAGTTAAGGTGTCACATAAAGCCCAAGTAGGAGATTATTGAATTTTTTCTGACATGTGGGTTTAATGTGGGTCTTGTTATGCGTATCAAGCTATCAATTTAATGGACTCGTTTAAAAGTGATAAAAAACGGTTAAACAGTATTGAGTTTTAATGCATCAGATTTACGTATGAGCTTGTAATGTACAGATACTATTTTTATAATATCTTATTTTATGATGGGTAAAATAGAAATTGAAAAAGTTTGTTGGTATAAGAAGCGGTTATGGTCCCCTAATTACAAAATTGTCATTTTATTTTTCTGAAATTCTGTCACCAGAAAAAATTAGATTTTGAGGCATCGTGTTGATTTTACCGACAGACGCAAATAATTCTTCTGCGATGCATTTAGGTACGCTTTCGTTTATTTTTTCTCATTGATTCAGTACGGGATTGTGTATTTAAATTTACAACTCTATTGATTTGAAAAATATTTTTATTCCAACAAAATATGTTACATATTTTTAGATATTTTAATAAATATAAAAATATCTTTTATTTGATAAGTTTATCGAAAAATTTAAATGACATTCGTCAGTCATTTAGAATCTTTCACGGATATATATATATATATATCGTTCAATTGATCTATATAACACGTAGTAACTAAATCCATTAAATATATTCCAATATTTTCTTATACTAATAAATGTATAATATTTATCATTGAGAATATGTTTTTTTCATAATTAATGCTAAATCTGTGTAGAAGTTCTTAAGCTACGAATAATATTTTATGTCGATCAATTTTGTTTTCTCATTTGCTTTGGTACAATACTTGTATAGAAATATTCGATCCCTGATTTGCAGACTCTCATTGCACTAATTAGGTCACTAGTTTATTATGGAATAGAGAGATTTGGGGATCAATCCAAGTATCTCCATTAATTTGTCACCTTATCGGCTACTTTCATGATTTGTTGTAATTTATATAACGATTGGTCCATTACTCCTCTTATTATAAATAGAGCTGTATATATATATATATATGTTTGCAGAAAAGGCAAAGGCCACTAGAGTAGCAACTTCACCAAAGAAGAGGACTCGAAGCACCGAACTTGAAAGTCTGAAAATAACATGGGCGTGTCTTGACTCATCAACTCCATAACTAACGAGATTGGAGAAAACTTCTTCTTATACAGACTGCTAAAGAATTTTGGGATGCCACCAAAGAAATATATTCCAGTTTCTAAGTATTTGAACCGTTTGTTGCGGAAAGTATTCTCCATGATCTTCATCAAGGAGATCTCTTGGTAACATGATATTTCAACACCCTAGCACGGAATTGGTAGTAGTTAGACATGTTTAAAGAACAAAACTTGAACTGTCTTGAAGATGGGAATAGTTACAAGAAAATCATTGAGAAGAAAGGACTATAAATTTAAGAAAGGACTACAAATTTTTATCGGGAATCAACAAAGAACTTAATGAAGCTCGATGAAGAATCGTGGAACCGAAACCAAAACCCAACATTTAAGAAACATTTTTAGAAGTTCACTTGGAAGGAAGCCATTAGTCAGCTAACCCCATATATATATATATATTAAGTACCTGTGAAGTCTATTTGTTTAAATTAACATTTGAAAATCCATGTATAATTTAATACATTTGTTCATATTGCCAGACATTGTTTTTGCTATCACAATGCAATTCTTGAGTATTTGATTTTAAGACAAAAAGAGTTAAATCTCAAGGTTGTATTTAACAAAGTGTGAAGATGTTTTACATGTCATCCAGTTTATTGCTAGCTGTAGTAATGCTAAACTATATATTTAGACATATTATTCTATAATTATAGTGTATTTTTTTTATCTAATAGACGATTAAAATCACAATTAGTCCAATAATTGCACTAGTTTAGATGTTTGATATTTGTTTTACTGTTTCCATTTTTGAAGATGGTCTATTCATGAATCACTCTACCTTGCTCCTTATTGAAAATGGATAAATGTTAGCTGAATCAAGCTTCGGTTTCTTACCCAAAGTTTATTAAAAGAATCAATTGTCTTTCAACTTTTATTTTTATTTTTTTATTAATATTATGTTTTTTTTTAATTTTAATAAAAAGTTCTAGATTTAACAAGATTAATATACAATATGAAAATTATCTAAATAAATGTGTGTAACGAGAAAATCCTAAATAGATAATAAATTTTAATTTTTTTTTTATTTTTATTCAATTGATATATCATTTTAATCGTTTTAAAAGAAATAATTAAACAAGACATATAATGAAATAATATTCGAAGCAAGATGTAATTTTTAGAGCTCAAGCACCATTTTGCCCAATAAATTTTTTGGACCTCAATAATTAATCATCAAAAATTTAAGTTCAAATTATTAATAACATATGACTTAAGACTTGATATGTACTCGGAGAATCGCGTACATTTTTAATATGAGATTAAAATTTAATAATTTCTATTATTTAAATATTTAATATTTTTATCAAAATCACACAATTTAGAGGCTCGTATGGTTTAAAATCGCATCAGCTCGATATCACTTAATTAGCACATATTTTAATATAAATTATAACGTTTTGAACCTAAGAAGTCCTAACATAATAAATTTTTAAACCCAAAATACTAGTTTGCATAAATTTAAACTTAAATCAGAAATATATAATATAACTCTTAGACGTAGCAGAATAATATATATAGTTTCGATATAAAATTAGAATATTGGGTAAATAATATTACCAGATTTATTAAGTCTTATTTTCCCATATTATATTATAACAGATGGCAAATTGAAATATATTTTTTTCAACTCAAGCAATAATGAGAGCATCGGATAAGCATTTGCCATTAACATAGATCTTTGAAAAGCAGGACAGAGCTAGTTGCAGTTTGTGTTACCATTGCAACCTGAAGCAAGAACGGGACCAGTACCAGGGCATCGACATTGATGGTTACGACAGGAGGCAATCATTTTCCACTGGCAAGGAAAAGTTTTACAATCAGCATCTGTCTCACATGTGAATGGTATTTGACCCTCCACTTTAAAAACCAACATATCTGCATGCAGAAAATTTTATTATAAAGATATTGACTTACGTATATATATATATATATATATATATAGAGAGAGAGAGAGAGAGAGAGAGAGAGAGAGAGAGATAGAGAGAGAGAGCTAACTTGACGCTGTACAGAAAAGAAACAGTAGAGATATTGACTTAAGAAGAGCCCCTTTCATTTTCATTGGGTTTATTTCCTGCTAAATGCTTGCAATGAGAGAATTGGTATACTTTATATGTAAATTTTGAGGCTCTTGTGATTTACCCATTACTTATTTATAGCACAAGATGATATTGAATTACCCATAACAGAAGATTTTAAGTGGAATAAATCTTGGCCATGAAAACCAAAAGAACTATATATGGAGAAAAGTTTATAAGGATTATCTTAATGACTCATAATAGAATATAATTAAATGGAAATAAATCTTCCACCCATGAAATTAAATGCACTAAATTTGGATGAAAACTTGGGAAGATATCTTCATGACTTACACAGAAGAAATAAATAGAAATAAATCTTGAACCTTTGAAATTAAATGACTTTATACATGGAACATGATATCTTAATGACTCACAGCAGAAGAAATAAATGGAAATAAATCTTGTATCATGAATTAAAATCACTATATACGGAAGAAAACTGTTTAGAATGATATCTTGATTACTCATAATAGAATATAATTAAATGGAAATAAATCTTGCACCATTAAAATAAAAAAAAAATAGTTAGAAAGATGACTCATAAATAAAAGAATTAAATAGAAATAAAACAAATATGAAATTAAATGCATTGGATATGGGGGGATTCATCGGTCAGATAGGATTGAAATTGAGTTTTGTGAGGTAACAATGGATGGAAGATCAAATCATTTATAATTAGGCTCATATTGAACACGACCAGTTTTTACCGGATTAATTTGGCCCGAATTGAAATGCAAAGAGAAAAGTTTAGTAAAAGTTAATACAAAAATTATAATTTATTTTATTTATTAATTTAAAATCAAATAAAATTTATTTTTTTAATTAAAATTGATATATATTTATTTTTTAAATATCATGTACTTAATGAGAACTTATATTTTAGGAGACTTGCTTCATATTTATTTTTATAAATATCATACAATTAGTGATAGTTTATTTTTAGGAGATTAGTTTACATGTAAATTTATTTAAAAACACATTAAGTTGTTAATTATTGAGTTAATGAAAATTTAGATTTTCTTCGCTTAAAAAAAAAAAAAAAACTTCAACAAGTAGTATCTGAACCTTTTTTAATAATTAATTTACGAGAAAAAAAATATATAGAGAAAAACAAGTGAGATCCTTACACTAAATATAACTTTAAATAATTTTTCTTTACCTTCACCTCCCATTTTGACTTGTGAGATATGGTTGAAAATGATGGTGAACTCCCACTATTGACACCTAATCCAACTTTGACTTAATTAAAGAATTATAATAAAGAAAAATTCAAGAGAATTAATAATAAATTTTAGTGAGAAGTACATCAATGATTAGATATTGACTGAGAAGCGCATAAAAAATTAGAAATTAGTAGAAAGTGTATCAACAATTGAAAAAAAGTGGTTCTAAATATGAAAATTAAATAAAACATATTAGATAGAGATACTCTAATAAGACAAATTTAATACTTATAATTTCTACAGTAAGAAATAATGTTAAAGATTAATATAAAAATTATAATTTATTTTATTTATTAATTTAAAATCAAATAGATTTTATATTTTAATTAGACTTAGTTCATATTTATTTTTTAAATATCACGTACTTAGTTGGAGCTTATTTTTTTTTTAAGAGAATTGATTCGTATTTATTTTTTTATATATTATGTATTTAGTGGTAGGTTACTAAGCTAAACTAATTTGACAACCTTCACCTTATAAAAATTTACATAAGACTCTCTCTAAGTCATTATTGAATCAGTTAATAAAAACTCAATTTTCTCCATCTGCAGCAATAAGGTATTCCACTGTGAGGTAAGGAAAGAGAGAAGTATGTTGTTTGTTTTTAATGTTTATATATGTATATATTTTAGGTTTTAATGTGTGCACGTGTGTGTGTGTGTGTGTGTGTGTGTTTGTGTATGTATATGTATATATATATATATATATAAGAAGAAGATTGTCTTTCTGTCCGTAAAGGTGTATATATACGTGCATATAGGTAGAAGATAACCAAAAGTTGTGCCCAGGAAAACCAAAAAAAAAAAAAAAAAAAAAAGGAAAACTGAAAAGTTGTGAAGACGAGATTTGAAAACCCTAATACATAACAGTCTTACAAAAAGTGGAATTCTAATACGACTACATGTAAGTTGAGCCTACAGATATGTCTAAGTTAAAAATACCTGTTGAAGTTTATTTATTTGTATTAGTATTTGAAGATTTAAAATTTAGTTTTTTGTTCAAAATTGCTTAATGTTTTTTCTTCAAGCACGATACAAAATATTTGTCTTTGATTTTAAGATAAAAGAGTTGAATCTTGGCATTATATACATTTTCATACGCAACGATTATTTTTGACTTAATTGCACATGGGACAAACATAGATCCTAAAACATCTTTTTTAAAAGTTAATCATTAGAGAGTAGATGTCTAAAAATTATTTCGCAGAGTATATAAATTCTTGACATATCACCCAACTTATTATTAGTACGGTAATGATAACATACAAATTGATATATGTTATCCTTTAACCACAATACTTCTCTTGCTTCCATGCGATAAATTTAGAGATGACAATAGATTGGATTCAAGGAAAGTTTGCATAATTTAAATATGGCTTGCACTAATATTACAAAAACCTGAATCCACAACGGACTCATTATGCATTTATAAAATTTGTTTTCATTTCAGTATTATATTTTTTAGATTAAATCCACCCAGTCTCTCCTCTAAAGACTAGAAGATCTACATTCATTTATAATTTCTTTCATTTTTTGGATCTCAACAAGCAGCATAGTCTCTCTTTCTCTCTCTCTCTCTCTCTCTCCCTCCCTCCCTCCCTCCCTCCCTCCCTCCTGTTATGCCCTTTTCATCTCTTAAATATCTGTGTGAATGAAGATTATATGATTTTATCAACAAGGGTTTTTAACTAATATTTATTTTTTATTTTTAACATAAAATTTAAAATATATAATATTATATATAGTATGTGGCTGATTTCGGGCAGGTTTATCACTTCTAAATCCGAAATGGACCGGCTTAGTGCGTTTTAGTTTGATAAAAAATTGAAACAGTTTTTTGAATGAGTTAAAACAAACGTGATGAATCATAAATTTTTTCATCATTTCTAAATAAGCTGACGATATGATATATCAAAAATGTTGGCCTGAAATCATATGACTCCTCGATACTCAATCGTATCATTGTTTTTAATAATTGAATGCGCTCCTATAGTCTCATATTTAAGAATTTTTGAATTCTTTTTTCTGTATCGAGGATCATAAAAAAAACAAGAATACTATTTTTACATAAAATATCATGTATGGGTAAATACCTCCATTCACTTCTAAAAATTCTTCCATCCATGACAATTAGTTACTCATTACAATGAACTTTTAAGAATCTTTGTAAATTACTAGTTAACATAAAAGTTTAAAATTAAGAAAGTATATTAACTCAAATATTACATGTAACACCCCGACCCACGATAAATAAAATCCAACCCATCTGTTTCTTGGAAGCAGAAAAAGTCAAAATGACATCGTGTTGGAAAACCCAAAAATGATGCCGTTTTGGAAAACCTAAAAATGATGTTGTTCTGATACGAAGAAAAGAAAAAGAGAAGAAGGTGAAAACGATGTCGTTTTGAGAGCATCAAAACAATGTCATTTTGGTGACAAAAAAAAGGGGAGTTGTAGAGGGACGAACACACCTCTACAAGAAGAAGAGGAGGAGGAGGCGTACACACTTCTGAAACTTGCCAGAGAAGGAGGAGGCGAAGTAGAGGAATCTTCTTGTTCCTGTTTATAAGAGGAAGACAGAGGTGGGAGAGAGAGGGGGATTGGGTAGAGAGAGAGAGAGAGAGAGGGAGAGAGATAGATAAATAGATAGATAGATAGATAGATAGATAGATAGAGGGGGGAAAGGAAGGAAAAAAAGGAGAAGATTGCAGTGGCGGCGGCACACCCAGATCATTCCTGATTTACGGCAAAGCAAGAATAGGGAGAGAGGAAGAGGAGCTGCGCACGGCGGAGTAACGCGTGAGAAGAAGATTGGAGCGCGACGGTCAAAGTGCAGTTTTAAGCATCCGCACCTTTCTTCGGAGCAATTCTACCATATCAAGGCCAGATCTGTGTGCACGGCTCGTTCTGTGATGGTTTCCAGTTGAAGCATGACAACGCATGGGTGGTTATGGTGGCACGTGCTGGTTCTGGCGGCGGCACGTGGCGGTCCGGTGGCAGCGCATGTGGAGGCGCGCGAACTTTCAGTGGTTGCACACAGTGAGTCATAAGAATCCGGTTCGGGTAGGTGAGTTCGAAAACCCTGATGGTTTATTGTTTTAGATTTAGAATTAATTAATATTATTTAATTTTAATGAAAATAAATTATTTATTCAGTTTAGAATTAAAAATAAGCCTAGACATGAGTGTTTGAAATTAGGGGAGAACAAATTCATTACAACCCGATATGGATATCACTATAACAAGTTGATCTTATAAATTAGAAATAATTTCACAAACGAGATTTAAACAAAAATTAGGTAAGTGCGTAAGCGCTTAGAAATATAATTTAATATTTTTAAGATATTAAACTATGATGTTTAATAATTGATAACTAGACATAGGATTCCAACGGAATTTTACTATTTATGTTTACTACTAAAATTGCTGATGAATTATTTTACTATGTTTTGATGATCGAATTCGTATATGTACTGGTTGCTATGTAATTTGGAGTATATTAGGAATATAAGAGTGATGAATATAATTACAATATCTGTGTTATAGGTATAGAATATATTAAATAATAAAAATTAAAAAATTTATTAGTGAGTTGAAATAAATAGATAGACATAAAAAGATTTAAAAAATTCATATAACTAGTATCACCGAGGGGTAGGTATGTATGTAGTCTTTTGGGGTGTGACTGTGGTGAACCCTACCCGTGGATATATTTTTAGCCAAACGAGGTGAAGCGATAAGAATTATGAACTGTATTTTATATACTGCAAACTGTGAACTGTAAACTGAATTGTGACGTATTCACGTGGTAGATGAGATCCTTACTACTCTCGTTGATACCGGCAAAAATGACATCGCACAGTAAAATTATTTTAATAGGATATAAACCGATATGAATGAATAGTAAATCATGTATAATAATTATGATACTGAAATACTGAATTAATATATACTGAAATGTTTATTGTCTAAATTATAGTACTGAATATTGAATTATATTATTTATTGAACTGTTTATACCATGAGTTCTAATACTGAAATAATAAATTTTGAATGTTTATTGAATAAACTGATTTATAAGATTTGGATAATAAATTAGGGTGCAGATACTACGTATTTTCTGAATTGAAGAGAAAAATATTTTGAACAATCTCCGTCGGTTGTTTTATGTTTTCTACCAACTTGGAGAGATTATCTTATTATTTGTTGGTACGTACATGCTTACTGAGCATATTAAGCTTACCCTACTTATTATTCATTTCTTCCAGATCAAGATATTCAGAATCCCGCTCATGAACAGTGAAAGACTTGGTAGGAGATCATCTAATCTTTATTTTAATTCGAATAGTACTTAATGTTAATTATTTAATTTTTAGTGAATATTTATTTTAAAGTTTAGACATGTCTAATAAATAATGAATATTTTGAGTTAGTATAAAACGGATGTACTTTTTATTATTTTAAAATTTTTTGTATAAAGTTTTTTTATAGATTATTTTATCACGAAATTGTGGGCATTCGGTCAAGATACTGGATGAGAATTAGGACAGTTATATTATATATTGTATGGACAAAAGATAAACTTTCTTATAGTTTCCTCTCATTTCCCAAGTTCAACCTCTCTTTTCTTCTTTTCATACACACACTAAAGAGTTTTAGCTTCATTCTTTTCTTTTTTTGCTTTCCAAAACTTTTTTGTTAAAATACTACAAAAAGATATTTTATCATCGATAATTACATATACGTAGTGTATATCTATATATAGACGTCCGAAGCAAAAGTTGCTCCTACTTTTGGGTCTTTTGCCCAAGAGAAAAATACTTTAATTTTGAGTCTCTTGCTTAAAATAAAATGTTTTATAATTTTGGATTTTTTAACCGAAAAGAAAAATAACCAAATTTTGGGTCTTTTGACATTAAATAAATAAACTACGATTTTGTGCCACTAAATGCCTAAAATAAAATGTCGTATAATTTTCAGTATTTTTCTAATTTATTTCCCAGAATGAAATGGTCTCTAATTTTTTAGTCATTTTCCTAAAAGAAATAAATCTCTAATTTTGGGTGTTTTGCCCCCCACGTTAATAGATTGGATTCTCTTACCCTAAAATCTAAAAATGAAAGCCTGAAATTGGACCTTAAATTTTAAAATCCACCAAGACTAAATCTGAATTTCATTCAAGTAACCCTAAAGGCATAAAACAATCCTTTGGATTCTTTCAAAACTTTTATAATCATACGGATGAAAATATATCGAATTATTGTATAACTTTTTTATAATTAGTTACATACTCGTAAGAATAAAATTATTCTTTTTTAACTTATAAAACATATGAAGAAACTTAGATATGACATGAAATCTTTTCAGTCTTTCCTAATATGGATTCCAAGTCCAAAATATGTTGAATGTTTTTGAAGCGTGTGGATGATTAAGAATGATGATAACATTTTCCTTTTTTTTTTTTTTTGTTTTTTTGGACGACTTGGTTTGAATTCACTATTCATTTTACTTTTTATAGTAATTTTTGTTAAATTTAATAAAAATTATTAAATAGAAAACTAAGCAGATAAGAAAATTATAAATAAATAAAAAAAATTGTATTTTTCATTTTAATATTCTAAAAATTTGATTCTAATTTAAAGTTATAGTATAAGTGAAGAAATTAATATAAAATTAAATCTTTAAGTTTCCATTTGACTGCGTTTGAAAAGTATTTAATGTGTAAAAGTAGAAGCACTCAAAAACCAAAATATATTTTACATATATTTAAGTAAAAAAATTAAAAATACTATTTTTATTTTTATTTTTATATAAATAAAAAAATTTTGTTCCAAAATTACACTTACATATTTGTCTGATTTTTTCTTTCATTCATTCGTTGATACCACCACCAACTGTCCTCCATCATCCATCGCCAACCGCTGTCACCCACCATCAGCTGGTTGTCCTCTACTACTAATTAGCAGTCACTAGCTACCTTTTTCGATCCCCCGCCGACTACTTGTTGCCCACTCTTTGACACTCGCCCTTCATCACCCGTCACTTGTTGCTCGCCATTTCCCACTAGCTTATATAGGTAATTAAACATTCAAATAATAGTTTGAATTAATTTTTTCCATTAACTTTTTAAAGGGATTATATATATTTTTTATTAATTATTTAATAGTTTATGATAAGAATGTTTTTAATTAATTTAAACTCATAATAAAAGTGTCAAAAGTAGTCTAAGTAAAAGTATAACTTCCTTTATGTGATTTACAGGTGTTTGGAGTTGCTAAAAAAATGTGTCTAAAGCACTAAATGCTAACTACAAAAAAAAATAAACAGTTGAGTATTTGAATATATTGTTGATTGCAAGAAATAACATATATATATTTGTTAAGTATATTGTATAAAGTTATTATTATATAATAAAAAATATACATATTTCAGTGAAAACTATTTTTTAGTATTGACCGCAAACGCTCACGCTCTCACCCTCCTACTTTTTAAAGGAGTAAGAATGTTTGTTTTATATAACCCGCAACACAAGGAGATATGGCGGGCGGTTAGTTGACTCCAAATTATTGCAGCACTTGACACTTTTCAGTTTGAACAGCCATAAATTTTACTACCTCACTCATTATTATTTTATCATTTTCACATGGGTATACAATTATTTTATCATTTATTAACTTATACCAACCGATTTTTCTTTTTATATATATATATATATATACACAGCCGTAAAGAAATATATATGTAACATATACACATATTCATCTAGAATTTTTCTCAACCAATCAACTCAACCCTATGATCACATGTACTGAAAAAAAAAAAAAAAAAAAAGATGCATAATAATACTTTATCTATACCCACCACGAGATTAACCCATATAAACTCAATTATCACATTAAAATTGCAGCAAAGGACTAAGGATTGCTCCCCCTCCGCCATTAATGAACCACATCTAGCTTCACTGTACAAATTGCATCAACTTCCTATATGCATATACTAACTACTCTCTGAATCCAAATTGATTTACTTCCACAACAACTCCATTCTATTCTTTAATCAACAAAAACTTCTAATGTTATATTGTTCATAAACTGCTACTCACAGCAAGAAATCCATGAATTTCAACCAGCCTAACCCATTTCTCGCCGCGGTCTCTGCCTGCTTCGAACACCGCTTGGAATCAGACGACGTCGTTACGCTCCCACCATCCTTTTCTGTCTTTTTCTGGCAAAGAAAGAAGTTCCTCGATCCTAACGAAATTAGCTTCTCCTCCCTTTCCAAACCTGAATCCACATCCACAAATCCATCAATCACCACCGATTAACTAAAAAAATATTCATTTAATCGCAGCGGAGACTTACTTTCTAAGCTAAATTTGGAGTAATGGAGGTCGACCACCAATTAACTAAACAATATTCATTTAATCGCAGCGGAGACTTACTTTCTAAGCTAAATTGGGAGTAATGGAGGTCGAAGCGCGACGCGTCGCTGGACGGCAACAATGGTCGGCGGCCTTCCTTGACATATTGACGGACTGCGGCGGTCACCAAGTCGCCGACGGTATTCTCCGGCGCCATCACCACCTGGACCGGTCCCAGGCTCCCCTGGATCGTCACGTTTAGAAGCAGCTTCGTGAGACGAGGCGGCGTTGTTGTAACCGCCGCTCCAGCGAATACCTTGCCAGAAGAAAGCAAGTCCGGAACAGTCTTTGGTCGCCGGAGGTCGGAGGACGGCGGATGAACCGAAGCTCTTCCATGAAACGACGATGCTTTCTCCGCTAACCTTCCCCTCCGATTCTTCTCCGACTCGTGCGCCCCTCTCTTGTTGGCTTTAGTATTAGGCATACTGTAAATACTGTGTATAGTATCTGTTTTTTTAATTTTATTTTAGTTTGTTCTTTTACCTCAACCGCCGTTATCGGAAGAATCTGAGACTGGAGAAGCCGAGAGCTGGAAATGTCCGGCGGCGGCTCTCCGGTGTCCGGCACCGGCGAGCTATCATAACCAGAGTGGCTTAACCGTATATAACAACCAACACCTAGGGCACAGCCGCACACATAAAAGTATGGAATTCCACAGACAACGCAATTTATACTGTGAGTGACTGGCTCTAGCCAGTTTCAGACGGTCAATTTGAAAGGTCACCGGAAATTACCGGTGAATCCGACGTGTCAAAATATGCTACAATGCGCCGCGAGTGTAAAGTGGTAGGAGTCGTGGCGGAAGACTCTGTGGTCCAAGTGAAACGGTGAGTATTGGAGCCAAACAGAAGGCGCTACGGAATCTCATCCTTCACGCGTTTGACACGTGCAGATTAGAGAGACGCGCGAAGCAACTTTGAAGTTTCAACATGGTGGAATATTCAGGGGGCCTTAACTGCCACGTGGTAGAAGCATGGTGGTCGCGTCAATTATTAGTCCACATGGCTTGCCAAGTGGACCAACAGAGATTCTTATTCAACAAAATTATGACGTCATCTTTTCTCAATAATTGAGTTCTCATTGTTCTAGTCAAGGAAAAATTGTGTCTAAATGCATGCTCTAGTCTTGTTTTTACTAGGGAAGTTTTATTTGGTGCAATTGAGTTTTTAATATATTTAATTGCATCAATAAATTTGTAACATGTTGGATAAATTTTTTTTTTTTTTTTTTTCATATAGTAAATGATATATAACTTATAAAGTTGAAGCATATACTATTTGAATACATATTTACGTGGGTGTACGTCTCTTCAGAAGGAGCGAAAGTACAAAAGAGAAAAGTTAAAAAGAAATTTGAGAAACTTATTCATGATTTTGAGGTAGGAAACATTAATTCTAATGTTGCCATGGATATTGGATATGTTATATATGGAATTTCAACACTGATTCATTTCTTATATAAATATGGATACAAAATCTTAAGTTATATATAGGATCTCAATATGTAATAGATATGTGTTTCTTTATACAAATAGGAAAAATTAATAATTGTGTCATCATCCATGTAATCAATTTTATTTACCACATGATTCCTCAAAAACAACTTTTGTATCATATGGAAAATGTAGATTAATTTGATTATTTAATTTTTAATATCTCATGCGAGTTCTAATTGATCAAAGAATTTATTCGATTTTAATTCTTTTAGATTTAAAAATAAAAATAAAACTAAATAATGAAAATTAAATTATATATATATATATATATATCAACAACAAGAATGGTAATTAATCATACTGGCATAACAGCCACCATGTTTTAGTAATATTTTTAGAAGATAATTTTCTTTATCTTTTTTTAATTAGATTTTTCTTTCTTTTAAATTTTTTAATTATATAATTTTAGTTTCTATATAATTATTAGCTAAATATGTAGGAAATTTTTTTCTTTTTAATTAGATATTTTAAATTTAATTGAATAATAAAACAATTATTACCTGATATAAAATATATGTATCATTTTCTTTCATACACCACAAACAAAGTAATAAAATTATATAAAAACTATTGAATAAAGACTCAGTCAAAACTAAATGGTAAGAATATTATGTAAGACAAAATAAATAAGTGAAAATAAAGAAAGAAATAAGTAATAGACCTTAATACCGAAGAAAATGAGTTGATAATATTTGATGATCACAGCTTTATATTTTGTCACCCACTACCTTCATGCTAGAAAATGACATTACCCAATGGAATATATGTGGTTGTTAACTTCTATTCATTTAAAAACAAGTAGAGAATACATATTACCAAAGATAACTAGCGTGCGACATGTACATATAAAGTTAAAGCATCCCCTATGTTATTTAGAGTTGCTTATCGTCAAAACAATAGTAGAATGCTATTTGTTTATTTCACTATTCACTTTCTTTTTAGATAATTAGGTGAAATATTGAACAAATATTAGCTCACATGAAATAATGAGTTAGAAAGCTATTTTTCAAATTAGAGCATAGATTTTGTGAAAAAAAAAAGAGGAAGAAATTCATCTATGAATAATTGAGGTTGTGAGCTCATGCCAACAAGTACACATGCAATCAAAATGACACTGGTGCTATATGAAGCTCATCTTTGCCTAAATGCATGAAAGTAATATGAAAATTGTAGAAGATTCACCGACTACTTTTCTATACATTATAAAACCAATACTTATGCGTATTTACTCGTCAGATAATACCCGATTGATATCATTGAATTTCATTAATAGTGAACATAGCTTAAAAATTGATTCATCTTGGCAAAAAAACAAAAAAACAAAAGAAGTTAGAGAAATTGTCTTGTTACAAACATAAAGTAGTTTAATACTATATTTCTAATAATAATTTAATAGAAATCATATTTTAATTAATTTTGAATTGAATTACAAAAATAAAAATATAAAGCATACATTCATTTTACAAAATAATTGATTAAAAATGGGAAGAGACAGAAATAATTGAACAGTTGCTGGAATATTATAATGGAGGAAAGAAGCCCCCAGTTGGCGGCCGCACAAACCCAATCAATTTATTAAAAAAAAAAAAAAAATAAATAAATAAATATATAGATTGCATTTATTTAGTGTTTATATAAATTTAAAATAATTTAATTTTAATAAATTAGAATTTATCAACAGTGTATTTCGGTCAAAATGGACGGACGCACGAGTGTCACCTCCACCGGTCATGCCTTCCTTTTCTGTCTCTTTCCTTAAAAACTATTCTTGGGTCCCGACACCAATTAATTTCAAATTATGGATAATGCTTTAATTAAATTTATTTTTTTAATGGAGTTAATAAAATAAAATAGATATTATTATCATAATTTATAATTTTAAAATTAGTTCCCAACGTCATTCTTCGTTTAATTATTGTAAAAAAAAAAAAAAAAATGAAACTTTATTAAATAAATATATTTTGTTTTTGAGGAAGAAGAGAAGCTAAAATCTTCTGGCCAGGTACCTACCAATTTTATCCAGATCTTCAGACATTTTATAATTTAAAATCAGGACTTCCAAATTAAATACCTTTTTTTTTTTTTTTTGGTTTTAAAATGTTAGTTATGCTTATTATATTATTTTTGAATATATCTTTTTCTTTTAATACTATTTTTAATGAGAACTACAAGAATGTGATGATGAGTCTATGATAAAGAAAATAAAATAATCTATACATAAAGATATCTTTAACCCATTAAAGTTGTGGAGTAAAATATTCTCTAAGGGGATAGAAGGAAGCAGTGGAGATTGCTAAAGAAGTATATGAATTTGAGGAAAAAGTATAAGATGATTGAGACTTTACTTGCCTAAAAATGTGCAATAGCTTGACGATCAATTGTGATGGAATGAGGTATCAAAGAGTCATAATGGAATAGACAAACTAACATCATCAAATTTGTGGGAGAAAATACTAGTTGTATTATGATTTAAAATAAGGAAGACTGAAGATGAATATGGTCCAATTGAATGTAGGATTATGTCTTTTATGTGGTTAAGTTTTGAAATATTATACACAAAATTATGATGGTCTTAGAAGTCTCTTGGACCATATTTAACTATTATTTACAAGTTTTATAATTTTATTACCACTTTATACTTGAGATTGCCATGATTTTTAAGATTATGGATAATTATTATTGTAACAGCCCCAGAAATTTATAATGAAATGTATATTAAAAATATCAAATGCGGAAGCGAAATCAAAATTTGAATAACATCCCTTACACTAAAACCAAAAATGTGCTCATAAAATGTAAAAGATCAAACTACCTAAAGGAGAAACTTGAAAGTAAAAGCTACGAATATTACTATGGAGTCTTTAGGCGTCCCCTTCGTCGTCCTCCTGCGGAACCGGCTCAGGAACGATGTCCTCTTGATCTGAAATGATTAAATAAGGAATGAGCTACACTAGTCCAGTAAAGACATCACGATATCTCACCGTCACGGAGGTAAAGGTGGGTAGAAAACACCAAAAAGACCAATGGAGCATAATTTACAACAAATCCTTTTATTAATAATAAAACCTTTACCATTCACTTACCTTGGTGAAATTCATAAAACAATATACGAAAGCAATAACATCATCATCATCATGAAACCATATATATAAACTGTATAACATAATACCTATCAAGCTTTTCGTAATTCAATCGTTACACAACATATTTTCCTCATTTACCAGCCCACTAGTATCCATGGGGATCCATAGGGGTCCCGCTACCCGTTAACCCTTAACACTTGAAATCATTTTTCCAGGGCCGTCCCCATACCCCGTCCGGTATGGGCGCCAAAACTATAAACCTCATTACCCCGTCCGGTATGAGGGTGAAACGGGCCGTCCCCATACCCCGTCCGGTATGGGCGCCAAAACACATAAGATCTCCATACCGGCCGAATTCGGCCACACTCGCATTGGTTCCTGCGATAAAACAATCCTACGGCCCTCGGGGGGCCGAAAATTTACGAAAAACCGAAGCTTACTGGCGGCGGTGCTCTCGGGTTCGGCGGCTCTCCGGTGAAGTTCGTGTTTTGATGATTCGGCTCCGATCAACCTGTAGAGAAAAGAATAGTGATCACGGTGGTATAAAAATTGTATTAAACGGAGGCCGGGAAGGGCCTCATCGGAGGCAAAAACCGAGGAGGGGCGCGGCAGCGCCGCTGGCTTTCGGCCGTGTTTTCCGGCCGTTTGGCCGAGATTTTGGCTCTGATTTGGCCACTGGGGAAATCAGCGTGGAAAAACGAGTCGGGGGTATGAAATTTACCTCGATCGGCGGTCGAAAATCCCTCCGGTGCGGCGGCGGGTGGCGGCGGCCAGCTTCTGGTTCGTCTTCTCCGGTGAGGGCAGGCGGCTAGGGTTTGGGGTCTGGTGTGGGGGTCTTATTTATACCATTTTTCCTTTTGATCTCAGCCGTCCATTTTGATTTAATCTGGACCGTCCGTGCGCGCGATTGATCTGGGCCGTCCGATCGCGCGCACGCGGATTGCTAACGTGGCCCGTCCCCGGTCGACGTGGTTTTGCCACATGGCAGGTCCTGGTTGGCCAGGATTGCTGACTGGGTCTGCTGACGTGGCTGCTGACGTGGCACGCGTGTTTTTTTTTTTTTTTTTTTTTTTTTTTTAATTTCCCCGGGCGCTACAACTATCTTCCTTTAGAGTATTATGGGAAGATCTAAATTGTAGAAAAGGCGAATGCCATTGAAAATTGATAAGAACATTTGTCCAAAATTAATGGTCATTATGCACTATTTTGTATTTAAATTGACTTAGAAAACCTCTTATGTCTCACACACAAATTCGTAAGTTGTTACTCCTAATAGAGTCTAAGGGTCTCAATGAAGTTCGTTTCCACTATAGTTAGTGTTTTTAGCAAAGATGGATGCTTACATAGTCATTAGAGCCAACTTTTGATTAAAACCTTGAATTTTTTTTACATACAGAAGAGGTCTAGAAATCTCAACATAATAGGTCGAGTGCCACCAAAATAAGTTGATTAAAAGATATGTAAGAGACATTTTTGTTATTGCCTTTAGCAAATATGAGAACGAAACATAAATATCCGACGGAAAGGAAGATATAGGATAAGAATATAAATGCATGACAATGAATAACAACATTATATTGGACTTAAAATAATAAATTTTATATTTTTTCTTTTCTTTCAATAAATTATAAAACATCAGTATAAAATTTTCAAAAGTCATATTTTTTAATAAAGATATTGTAGCTTCAATTCTTATCTTCAACATCGTCACACGAGCTACAAAAAATTGAAATAGTCTTCATGGATCAAGATTCTTCTTTTAAAATCATACAAAAATATCCTACAATTAAGAAACTATAAGCTTTTTTTTTTTTTTTTTAAAATCCATTTTTTTCAATAAATTGTTTCCATTAAGAATCAAACATGTTTTGGGATTATGTGAGTGACTCTCCGATTAAAAAAAATATGGTTAAAAATTTAATTTATTGAGATAAAAATGAAGTTTAAAATCGAACTTAAAACTTCATAAAATTTTTTGACTTGATTATCAAATCAAATGAATATTCTTTTGTAAGGAGAAAAACATAAAAATACAGAATTTGTCATTTAAGTAGATGAATGGATAAACATCAAAACTAAAAGACAAACATTATATGATGTATGTTTACGGCAACAAATATTAATATATTAATTTATAATTATAAGTGCACTAATTACAAGTTAAATAAATATACATGTATATGTATATGTATATATAGGGACATGTGATGGCCTGCGATTAGTAAGACAGCATCATTCAATTGGTTTCGTCAAAATCAACTGTGGTGTGCGCACTTTCCTGAGAGCATCGACCCCACTCTGTTTGTTGTTTTGAAGGTGCATTGCATTGTAAATTAAGTTGATTGATGAAATTGGAAATTTGTCAATTTCATGAAAGCAACATAGCCATGGTTATGCTTGATAATATTTAAACCACTCATTTGTTAGAATTTAATATTCAAATTTTAAGTTTTTTAAGCTTAATTTAATATATAAAAATGTATAGTTACATATCTATAGAAAAATCAAAACTTTATTTTGTTATAAAAATTACCTAATTTATGTTTAAAAAAAAAAAAAAAAATTGCTTTTGAATGCATGTCTTTTGCTTTTCTCCCCGTTTGACATCCTTCATTTGGCTTCACTTTTTCCTGCCTTGAACTCTTTCTTTTCACCTTCTTCCCTTTTACTTTCTCCCTTCTCATAACTCTTGGTAAATCCTTTTGCTATAAACAGTAGGCCACAAAATATCTCAATACTCTTTTCCTTCTTCCTACCTCCCTCTCAATTTTTTTAGCTCTCACTTGCAGCCTCAGATATGAATCTGACAAAACGTAAGTTACTGGCTTTCATATTTTAGATCAAGCTATGAGAGGTTATCCATGAGTGATGAAGTAACAATTCCCATGTTTTCATTCCCGACGATATTGTGAGGGTTGGCCAAGTTTTTAATTTCTCCACAAGTAGTTTTGAACATTCACTTAGCCGGAAATTGTTTTGAAAAGTCTGGACACACGAGATCTTGAGGCAGCAACAGAAGCTTCTATGTCCTTTAATGGGCTTCAATTACTTGAGTTTCTGGTCTAAACTCTTTTTAACATTTATTATATTATTATAACCATATGGATATGCTGAAAATTTTTGGAGCAAATGCCAATACAACGAAAAAGTGCCTTCGCAAAATTAACCCTCTTCCAGAAGTATCAAGTTGCTACAAAATTCTAGAGTAGAAGATACAGGCTAACATACACTAGTATCTGTATATGATTCCAAATAGTGTGTAGGAGTGTGCAACGATAATATTCTGTCCAAATCAAACTCAGGCGCTGCATGTAACCAACAATCATTTTCTGTTCTTGGTGATTTAGAGTTCCTTTTGGGACTACTTATTGGAGCTGAAGAGTGTGATAGAATTCGACTCAAGGAATGTATTTGAGATTTCCTCCTATTTGGGCAGTTTTTTACCTGAACCCGCTTCTGCACTTGCCTTGTGGTCTTCAAGCTCCTTCTCTGGCCAAGCATGGGTCGATAGCTGACTGAATCAACTGGTTTCCACAAGTTATTGGAGACCTGAATATGCGAAACACAAGTTTCTTTCCCTGGCAATCTTATTTGCCTCCTTGATAAAAAGGATTCCTGTAGCCTAGAAGGGACCTGGAGAACAGAGGATAACGAAGCTTAAATTTTCAATATGAATACCATTATTCTAACAATATTCACACAGTTTCCAAGGCAAAAGACACCTAAATAAGACAGAAAGTAATTATCCAGAGAAACAAAATATAACAAAGGAACAAGACATTCATCAATCTACAAGTTTAAAATCATAAGAGATTAATTCACTGCTGCCATTTAGAAACGATGATTAGAAAGTGACAGCTCTCACAAAGGGTCAAAAGTCCTTACTATTTATATATTCATCACAGCTTAAATCTCTCCATACTACTCCAGTATTCTAAATATAGGAAGTGATAGGGGATCAGGTTATAGAAGACAAAGAACTCAGAAGATGTTAGCTCAATGCTTACCTATACCCATAAACAAGATGTCTTTCAGATTTGTTAGGCTAGCTATTCTATGGTAGTAGACTTGAGTTTCATGTACTCTTACAGAAAGAAAAAAAAAAAAACACAATTAAATACTAACACTATGTTCTGATAAAAATTAGGGAAGAATAGAGAAGGAAAAGGAAATGATGAAACAAAATGTCTAAATACTCTCTTGTTTAAATAACTCAAAAATTAAAAAGAAAAAAATAAATGAAATGGAAAAATTGTTATACTTTTTTAACTTCACATAGGAAAGAAAAGGATTAATTATAAGAAAATTCAGTTATACTCCTCATTGATGGAATGTCAAGTTGGTTAAGTAATTAAAGAATAAAATAGAAACAAAACCAGGTATTCAAGGATAGAATAAAAATTTTATATTTAGAAGTTTCAAGTTTTTTTCTTTTTCCCAAATTGGCATCATGAAAAAAAATTGGAGTTTTAGAGTAAACCCAAGGATGCTCAGTTCTCTCTTTATTTTACTAATTTATTCTGTATTCAAACAATTGAGAGGATGATGACTATCTTGTACTTTCTTTCTTTTCCCTAAGTTCTCTCAATCCAAAAATAGGGCAAAAATGTACTTAAACAAGATAAAAAAAGAAAGGAGAAATACCTAGTTAGGTACTCGATCTAGTCACCTAAGCAAATTATCATTTCAATTATATGTTTCCAAACCGTATTAAAAGAAAAATTCAGTTTCATAAGCTCAATTTAAAAGTCTAAAACTAGGCAGGAAAAGAATAAAGGGAAAATCAAGTGCATTCTCTTTTTTCTGTTTAACATCCAAACAACACAATCTATTTTGAGAAATCAACTTAAACAATCAGATAACATACACTCATTCAATAACAAATTTCAGGCTATAAAACAAGAATACCAAGACTGGGTACCAGGAAAAATGAGATAATCTTTTAGAAAACTTCATCACTATTTGAAAGCTGAATAAATTAAAGCCATAAGTAAACAGAGTCCAAAAAAAAAAAAATGAAAAGGGTGACAATGTTAAACCTTTTAAACTTCTAGAGTCTCCACTCTGTTTCACTCACTTAGGGGAAATGAGATCTAAACTTTTCACAAGTAAAAGCGGTTGAAATAAGGAAAAAAATCTTATAAACAAGAAATAAAACTCACCAGGGAAATGAGGCTACACGAAGCAAATGACAATGAAGATGAAGAAAATGGAAAGTCGCGAGGCTTTCCTCCTTTCTGGTCATTCTTAACTTGGTACTCATCTGCAGAAACAGAGCCAAAACTTGATGGAGCAACATCATCATCTTCTTCTCCTTCATCATCTTCTTCCTCTTCTTCCTCTTCTTGAGCTACAACTTTTTTATCCTTGTCAGTCAGCATAGAAACATCATTCACTTCTGATGCATCCATTTCCATCTTCTTCTCCTCTTCTTTTTCTCTCTGCCTCAACTCCTCATCCATGTCGTCAATGGCCTCTTCAAGACATAATTCAGCTTCTATCAGATCAAGTTCCTTTTCAATGAGCTTCATTTTTATCTCGCTTCCTTTCTTCTTTTCTTCACTCCATTTTTCAATTTTATCAAAAAGTGGCTTACATGCATTTTCCATTGCTAGTACAAGTCGCTTTAGTACATTTTCCTTTTTCTCAATCACTTCTCGTCCATAAAACTCATCAAAACCAAGGGGCAAGAACTCAGCCTTCCCTGGGTCCACTATCTCTCCTTCCCTCAGAGGGGGCTGCCAAAATAGTCTAACACCATATTTCTCATCATCAATATAATTGATCAGTCGTCCAGATTTTGTGTGTAAAATGAGAGGATCCTCAGTATAAATTAGCTTTGATGGGTCCGTCGGGTCGGGCTCTGGTTCCTTGTTAATTAGAACAAATTCTGGAGTCTCATCTGATGGACAAATTTCAGGATGCATTCAGCATCCTCCAAAGAAAAGAAATAAATTGCATGAAGTTAATGCATCAACTGCTCAACATAACAAAAAACTGATGACAGCAGAGCAGAACCAGATTAGTTAACCACTGAAATTTTCTATTTTTTAGGTGATAACGAAGAGGAAGAAGTCAACTAGAAAAATTTTGTTCTTCACCTTGCGAAAGAAAGGAAAAAGCTAATAGTCAAAGAGGCGAATAACAGAAAATGAAGGTCAAATGAGTTTCTGCATTGAAAAAAACACCAATTCTCTTTTTAAACTATCGAATAAAATAAACCATCAATTTGGTCAAAGGAAGAAATAATTTAACAATGCAAGAATATGCTTAATTCTGATGAGAAGGAACTGAAATGGCCCCATGAGGCTGCATCGCACAAGTGGGATAACAAACATAATTGAAATCTGACCCGAAAAAAAAAGAGAGAGGGAGAAATGAATAAGAGAGGTAGGAATAAAGGATATAAGTGGGAGGAAATTGTTACCTTTTGACCACCAATACTCAAGCTCAGCAGGCATGGGTAACCTAAGTGGAGCTTTGTAGAAGGAATTCAACCACATTTCTGTTTCCTGATCCACCTCATGCACATATGTTTTCCAATAGTCCGGGACCTGCCAAAACCAAACCAAAACGTTAGTCTTCTTGTGATCTTGCTTGCATGATCAGAAAATTATTCTGTAAGGAAATACTAGAAAAAGGACCTACTTCATAGAACTGATTAATAAAGCCCGGTGCCATCCACACATCTTCTTCCTCATAAAAATAGGGATGCTGAGGATCACCATATGGACCTCTCTCTTCCCTAACCACTGTGACATAATCGATGCTAAGTTAAAGAGAGTAAAAATGAAGCATGGATTCCAAGATTTTTATGCAGAGATCATTTTTTTCAATAAAGTCCGTTCAAACTCAGTAAAGAGAAAGATTTCTGAGAAAACTCAAGCTAAGACAACAAAAATTCAACAGAAGAATAACCTATGTCAAGATAATAAGATCAAGAGGCGTTCAAATACCCCATTAAATCCCTTGATGACCTCTTTTGCACTCCAAAAATGAGAATACAGATAGAGACCTTTAACTACATTAACTAACAAACCTTTGGATGAACAAAAATTTATATTTCTAATACTACAGCAAAAGTTCAACTGATATGATCATAACCAGATTATTTTATTATTGCTTATATTTTATTAGTTTGACAGTAACAGTTTTGGTCTCAACAAATGACATCAATTATTTGAAGTAGAACAAATTAAGCTAGAATCCAGGAGAAATTAAGAATTCTTTGATTTTTTGCTGAAGAATTGGGATAGGAAAATTGAAAAATATCTAGGAATTACACCTAAACAGATATGACAATTTGGTTGTAAGAACATTTTTGCTCCTGTATCAATTGATGTAGGAAAAATTAGCTTTATTTGTGACCTGAGAATTTGGGATCACTTTAGGAATTTAATCACACCAAAAAGTGGGTGTAGAAACAGAAAAATTAACATGGAGCCACACCTAGCATTCCATATGCATCAAACTTAAGACACGAATGCATCAAGCAACCAAGGTATTCAAAAAAACTCTCATGATAATTTTTCACTCCAGGCTTGATATCAAGAATAAAATTACATAGCCATTTATAATGCTTGAACATACAATCCTAATCTAACCATAACTAAAGAATCCTAATAGAAACTTATAACCTTGAAAAAATAAACTATAAATAAAATACTAAAGTTACCAAACTCCTAATGTTTCCCGTACTATTACACTAAATTGCAGATTAGATGGAACTAAAAATTCCCAATCTATTTAGAAATTTTATTTTACATTCATTTTGCATCACCAATCATCCAATTCTTTGCATAACGTAAAACTGTCATTCTTCTCAAAAAAAGATATTGCAAAGCCGAGTACATACTTCCATCTGGTTTGTTAACAAACATCCGAGCCTTAGCTGCAGCCACTTCTGCAATGCCCGCATGCATCTGAAAGAATTTATAGAGTCAGAAAAATCCCTATATAGTAGCATTTAAGAGTTTTTTTTCCTTTTTCTTAACTGAATAATATTTATCAAAGAATCTACAACTATAAAATACCGCAGATATGTCTTCATCACAACCGTGAGAATCCTGCAGCAGTTCCCCAAAATAGAACCTCCCCTGCATGCATGTAGAATATGCAACTGAGAAGTGGTTAAGCTTACTTTCCAGATAAACAGTTTATCTGAAAGTGAGAATGATAATCCATGCTGAGATGTGCAAATCATTTCAATGCACTATGTGGTCTTACATTTTCTACATTTCTTATTTTACACCACACTCTAAAAATACAAGTAATGAATAGGAAATGCCTTAGAGATACAAGAGCTCATAAATGTTATATGCGTGTATGTCCAATAGATTCAATCTAATGCCTCATGCACCTACATATATGGTACGCTCATTGACTTCATAGACACCACATCCATGCATTCTACTATGCTTCCACTGGCCAGTGTAGCGGTACCGACCTTTCTCCCTGACATAGAAAAATTAAAATTTACTATGGCATAAAAACAGTGTTCTAGCTCATATTCATTTAAACTAAAATCAAAATCTAAATAATCAGGTATCTAAGTCTTTCAATTTCTGGTAGCCATCCATTTAACAGCTTTTACATAAAGCCAGGGTACCTAGCACAAGTCTATGAAGAATATGAGAATATAGTGAAAAAGCATAATCGTGCTGATTGATTAGTAAAACATGAAAAATTTAGCAGATAAAAGGATAAATAGGATGGCCATATTATAATTTGAAGAAGGATGTAGAAACTTACGGTTTCCTCCCAAACTGTTTGATCCACTGTTCATTCTCATAAAAAGGAACTTCATACCGCCCATCAGCCAGTTGTATGCTATCTTCAACATCCATCTCCAGCCATTTTTTGTCTTCTGGAGCCATGAAATCTCTTGATATTATTTTTCCTTCAGCACGCATCTTTGCTTCAAGTCTGTAAAGTTCGATGATAAGCAATTCGGTTTATAGATGCCACATAGAATGTTATCTGAGTTATAGCACGGCAAGCGATAAAGTGAGGATCCATAATCATACTTGGAACCTGGCACAGGTTCAATGTCAGGAACATCCACTTCCACA
Source organism: Carica papaya (assembly GCF_054855325.1). Classification (NCBI taxonomy): domain Eukaryota; kingdom Viridiplantae; phylum Streptophyta; class Magnoliopsida; order Brassicales; family Caricaceae; genus Carica; species Carica papaya. Next base: position 12,026,403 of record NC_142310.1, read on the forward strand.
ACCCCATGACCCTCCATGTTGTTCTGAAGCCATTCACCTTCATACCTTTTAAAAGCAAACATTGTAAGATCTAAGGCTTTTTATTAACAAAAATTTAAAAAACAAAAAGCATGTTTCATATATCGAAAAGAAGGGAATGAGCAGTCCTAATGATGTGAAGAGAGAAAAAAAATGTTATAGAAATGGTTGACATTGAGATGAACAACAAACCTGACAAGCCCCTGTTCAGCGACATAAACACCTTTCCCATGAGCCAAGTCATCCCAGACCGTGCCTTCATACCTTAAACAAAAAGGATATGATAAAGATGATATCAGTAGAATAAGAAACACTGTCAATGTGACGAGAAGCTCCGAAATTGTCAGCACTTTAGGCACTTAACTAACAATTAACAACTCAATGGAAACCCACTTCCAGCATCCCAACAAAATTTATATAGATAATTCTGCATTTAGAAAATAAAGCTTATACATTGTACCTCCACAATTCTGTTGAGTTCCACAAATTTGATAATTCAAGCTACCTATATATAATTATAACCAAACCATCCATATGTTTCGAATCTTTTTACATAGCCATTACACGTATTGAGCCAGAAGATGAATAAAATGCAGCCCCGTATTAATGGTCAATTTAAGAACAAATATGTACCAATACCACCTAACCCTACAGATCTTCAAGAAAAAAAGAAAAGCAAGGCAATTCAACACAGGATAACTCAAATGGCAAAGACAAGGTAAGTACTAAACACAAGCACCATCAATGTAAAGCAAAACAACTTGAGAGCTCTTCCCTTCTACTTAACTCCTCAATCACCACATTCTGTTTTGATACACTAGATTCTACCCAAAATTACATGATATTAAGGAGAGTGGAACCACAAGTATAAACTAGTATTCATTCTCTTACTTGATCAATGTGGGGTTATATGCAGGGATAGAAAAACTACTGTAGTATTATATCCTTACACGTATCAAGCAGGTAGAAGCAGCTTACGCGCCAAATATTAGGCAAGACCAAACTATGAGGTGAAATTAGCTCTTGCTAATAAGTTACTTATTACCAAAACCATGATATTAGAAAGAGTAGCCAATAGATACTCGTAATTAGTTGGATTATGCAAAATTGCTCACGCAGATAAAACAAGCCGTGTCAAATATTCTTCAAATGATGGAGCTAAATCTAGAGAAGAAAATGCGGAATAAACTGAAAACACAAAGTAAAAACCCATTCAACCAAGAAATATAACACAAAGCAAATGCAACCACATATCAATTTAAAACATAAAAGAAATCAGAAGGAACAAGCACATACGAGCTCCCATCAGGGAAAATGTAGCTGACCCACTGGAGGAATTCCTCTATTCTATCGAGTTCCTCGATTACCGCCTTGGGGTTCGAGATATCGTAGTGATTATCCGGTATTGGCGGGTATGGCTTCCTATACGGCACATAGAAGGGCGCAATTGGCGGGTCCCTGCCGGCCTTAATCTCTTCATTGACCACGTCCCAGTCTTCCTCGTTGGCCCAGACCGGATCCCACCCGGGCTTGGACATCTCAAGCGGAGCATCAGCCCATAGCTCCTGCAAATCCTCCTCCATCCAACGCTCCGGGTCCTCAGGGAAATCGAACAAATCTTCGTAGAACACGTAATCCCTGTCCTCACCCTCTTGCATTCTCTTCATTCGCTTGCTCTCAAGGACTCTCTTGAACATCTTGATGTTGGTCTCAGGCGTGTTTTCGGATTCGGGCAGCTCGTCGCCAGGTCGAGTGTAGGTGAGAGTATCAGTGTCCCCTTCTTCTGCTTCGAGATAGTCATCGTCTGACGACTCGTCGGAGTCAGTGTCTGACTCGAGTTCCTGCTCTTCTTCCGCATTTTGGGGTTGTTCGAGAGTGGAGTCGTTTAGTTGGAGTGAGTCAGAGAGTTCGTTCGAGCCTTCATTGGACATTTTGAGAAAGAGAGATGCAGAGAAAGGATAAGGTGAGAAGTGAAGAAGGAAGTGTGAGCGATGAATACGAAGAAAAATGAGAGAAGAGAGTGGCGTGTGGATATCGTGGGAACCTGGAAGGGTTTAGGGGAATTTTAAAATTTGCTGTTTTTTTTTTTGTTTTAGTTTATTTTATTTTTTCAATTTGTCATTTTTCTTTTCTTTTTTTTAGCAAAAATTGTAGATTATTTTTATTTTGTTGTTAATAATTAATTATTTATCTTATAGAACTAAATCAAATAAAGTACTATTTATTTTTTAAATTTATTGTATTATTCAACTAAGAAATTTTTTTTTAAAATTTTGTATTAACTTCTCTTCTTGTATTAATTTGTTATTTATTTTATTTTTATTTATTATAGTGCATAAACATTAAGTATTCTTCCATCGTGTTCTCGCAAATAGAGATGAAGAAGCATAAACTCAAAGTTGATTATAAGATCAAGTTTTAAGATTTTGATATTCTTTTTGTGTAAATTGATAGAATTTTATAGTGATGATTATTTTCTCTATTAGTTGTTATTTCTTATAAATTCTTCAAAAGTAATATTATTTTTAAATGTAATAAAGTTACCGATTCATCTTTTAGAGATATTGGAGTTCAGTTCAACTTCGTCACTTAAGTCGTAAGTATTGAATTCACAATGTATAGTACTAAGTAAACTATGATGATGATATTTATGTTGGTGAATTTTTAGTTTTTTTTTTATAGATAATTCATTAAAGTTGAATGTTGATATTTGTAATTATGATATAGTTATTTTTTTAATGGTGAATTGAATCAGTTAAATTAGAAGCTAGAGTTTATGTTGGTGATTTATAATTATTTATTTATTTTTTTCTAAGTTGTCTCATTAGAGCTATCACATCATTTTATATGTCTATGAGATGAGGAAAACAATGAAAAGGATAAAAATCCTTCACCTTCAGCTCCTTAATCTTCTAAACATTCATTAGCTTCCTTCTTTTTAACTTGTAGCTTCTCCTTGAAAAACACTCGCTCAATTTTAGGAAGCTAGAAAAGTAGTGAACAAAATTATTGAAAAATGCCACCTTTGCAAATGAAAAATCCTCCTCATTTGAGCTTGAAAACCTTAAGCTTTTTCTATTGAAAACTTTTTCCTCTTTCTTCTTCTACAATATTGGAAGCTTTAATGTGTTTATGGTTAGGATTCCTTTTTCCTATTGCTTTTTTCTTAATTTGAATGAGAATTTTGCATAATGGTTTAATTGATGCATGTTAGAAGTTTGTGGAAAATATCTTAGTGTATGCCTCAATGGATTTTAGATTAACTTATTTTTGTTCAGTTTTTTTATCTACCTTTTCAATCTAGGACGAAAAGAGAGCAACATGTGTACGACTGAAGATTGTTTAGACCAACTAAAATGTAGGTTGACCTTTTTTCAAACACTTGAGTAGGATGCCCATATTTTATTTGGTATGATCCTCCCTATGTGAGAGGTTAATTCCTCAAAATTATATCTAGTATTTTTTTGAAGGATTTCCACTTCATAGCATAAGATAATATCATAATAAACTTTCGATGACATAACACAAAAGAATGCGAATGTAAGATGCACGTCTAAAGCTGAATCAAATATGTCCACTATAAAAAAAGTCTATTAATTTAAAGATGTTATGTTGTTAATCATGACCATGGGTTATGATTTTATTAACTGTCTTAATATTTGTGAATATATAAAGATAACTTGAATATATGACGTATCAAAAATTATTGTGGAACAAAAGTGTAATGCCCAATTAATTTAATTGAACTTAAATTAATTATAAATATAATTTTTTATTCTTTTTTATTTTAATTTAGTGTAAAAATGAAAGAAATGTAATTGAAGTTGAAATTGAAAATAATTTTGGGAGAAAATGGTGAAAATTTGGGTTCTTAGGGTATTTTTGAAAAAAAAATTAGAAAATCGGGGTTAAAATATAATTTAGAAAAATTTTACCATGTAGGATGCCCAATCAGCGGCCCCGACGAACTAGGACACGCTGCGTGGCAACGGACGTTGACGCGGTGCCATGCGGGAGGCCATGCGGGCGATCTGCGTGCCTTCGATCGAACGGCCCAGATCCGTTCACGCGCGCATGGAGGGTTCAGATTAGATCACGATGAACGGTCCAGATTAGATCGCGATGAACGGTACATATTCACTCCCTATTTAATCGCGATTGGACGGTCCAAATCAAACGCGATGGACGATCCAGATTAAATGAGAACATATATATATAACCCCCTTCACACCAAACCTTAACTCTAGCTGTTAGCCACCCTCGTTGGAGAAGAAGACCCAACTGCTGGGAAAGAGAGCCGCTGCCACCTATCCCCACGCCGGAGCTACTTCCGACCGTTAAAAAAGGCAAAAAAAATTTTTTTTACTCAGAATTCAATTTAAAAAACCCCCATGGCAAAATTGGAGCAAAATGACCGTCCAATTGGTCGAAAACTGTGGGCAAAGCCCGGCGGCACCACCATAGGGAATTTCACAAAATGCTTCCGATGAGGTCCTTCTCGATTCTTGTTCGGCATAATTTTTTTACCGTTGTGATCACCATCTCCTTCTCTACAGGTTGACCGAAGTAAAACACCCAACCACAATGTGAGTCGGAGGAGCCGCCGCACCAGAAAGCCCCGTCGCAGGTGAATTTTAGTTTTTTGTATTTTTTTGGCTAACCGAGATCGTTTAACGTATTTTCTCACATAAATCGATGCAAAATCGGCCGAATTCGGCCGAAAATAGCCGACCTAAGACAAGCCGCTGCCGCAGGCAGCGGTGCCATCGCTAGAGCACGGCGGAGCTGCCGTGCCAGAATTTCGAAATTGGCCAAAATTGGACCCTGAGGCTGATTTTGGGTTTTTTGGGATATTTGTAGGTACTTATAGTGCGTTTTAATTCCCGAAGAAAAATTCAAATAACCTGGGTACCGCCTGTAGGCGCAGTCAATAGTTTAGCCTTTCGGGTATCAAATTGAGGAAAAATCCCTTACCTTATCATCTATTATGGAGTTGAAGTTTAAATTTTAATAATATGGTATTTTGTAAAACTTAGAAAATATCTATAATTAATTACGGGTTACTAATGGAGGCAGAATCGAAAATTGTTCTCTGTTGATTTCTGTTGATTTGTTTTTCAGTTAATTGCATGATAGTATTTCATTGATCGATTTTATGGTTTGAATGCATATATTGCGCCTTACGTGACTATTATTAAATTAAAAAATCGAGATATGATTGCGTTCCGTGATACATGTTTGTTTGTTTATGTGATTACGGTTGATTTGATGAATGGAGACTAAGAGAAAACGGAAAAATTATATGATTAAGTGAATGGATGAAACGACAGCCTTACTGGATATCCTGAGAGATGGTGGATGGACCGGGTTCAATAGAGAACCCTACCGTGAACGTTGTCTCATACTGGACGGGGTATCGAGACTTGGTAATTTGGTGCTCATACCGGACGGGGTATGGGGATGACCGGTTTCACTCTCATACCGAACGAAGTATTGAGGTTTAGTAATTTAGTGCTCATATCGGACAGGGTATGAGGACGGCCTTTTAATTGAGAATGTTGAAGGAAAGGGTTTACGCATAGCGGAGACATCCTTATGAATTCCTATGGGTACCAGTAGGCCGATAAAAAGAAATGTTGTTGTTTGATTTATTGAATATAAATTTATAATGTGTGCATGTTACCAATTGCATATGGAATCATGATATGTATAATATTACTGTCTCTATAGGTTGCTTTTGTAAATTTCACTACGGTAAGTAGATGGTAAATAGTTTTATTATTAAGAAATGTATTTATTTAATTTAGTGCTCTATTAGTTGTTTTGATTTTCTACTAACCTTTATTTCTGTGTCGGTGAGTAGTGTGATATTTTTATTGAGATAGTGTAACTCATTCTTTATTTAACCATTTTATATCAAGAGGACCAGGATCCAAAGTCCGATCTACAAGAGGGTTGCGAGTAGGATACCAGTTTTATTTATTTTCCCTTTATTTTCTTATTTTTTTATATTTCATTCAAAAGGTTAATTCCTGTAACACTATTTAGAACCTTAAGTTTATGTGTAAGGAATGTAAACCTTAACTATTTATTTCACTTCCGCACTTAAGTTATAATTTATTTTTTTGGATATTATGGGGTCGTTAGAGTTGGTATCAAAGCCGTGTTTCTCGGACCCATTCCTTACACAAAACCCTTAGAAAACATAAAAAATAATAAATCATTACTCAACCATTCCTTGTGAAATGCAGATACATATAGATGAGGAGAGGAAGATCCCCACTAAACCAAGCAGCCCGGGAGGGTTCGCTTAGAGAGGATGTTGACCGGTTATTTGAGATGGTGGAGAGACCCATTACTACCCAATAGGCTTGAGAGGAAAGGAAGGAGCTACTTGACCCTCCCCCGTTGCCACAGGTTGAGCCACCCTTGCAGCGGGAGGATCCTGAGCCACCCCAATATGACACTGTTCCTCTCTATTACCACCCGGCACCACCGCAATATGATCCGGTGCCCCAGCCACTGCATCACTCGACACCACCACGGTACAATCTAGTGCCTCTAGTATCACTACAGGGCCATCCAATCCATCCTTAGCCTAGCCCAGTCCCTCATCCACGGGACCCAACTCCTCTCATGATGGACCCAAGCTACATAGAAAGGTATAAAAGACTAAATCCTTCTACTTTTACAGGGGGATCTTCCTTTGAAGAGGCCGAGTTCTAGTTGTCTGAGACAGAGAAGATCTTCAAGACCCTCGGGGTGATCCCCGAACAAAAGGTCATCCTTGCTACCTACATGCTGGTGGAAGAAGCAGACTGCTGATGGCAACTCAAGCAGACCACCCTACCATTTCCAGTCACTTGAGAACAGTTCTTAACGGCCCTTCATGCAGAGTACCTCCTAGAGTATCTCTGACATCTGAAAGAGATAGAGTTTGCACACTTAGTCCAGGGGGACATGACTGTATCAAAATATGCTCGCAAGTCTTAGAATTGATGGAGGAAGACTAGAAGGTTCGAGTGGGGTCTCCGTCTTGAGATCAGACAACAGTTGTTTGTGCTCGAGCTCAATACCTATTCGGCTATTTTGAACAAGGCACAATTAGTGGAGAGGAACCTTCGCACTTTCTCTCAAGTAGCAGGGAACCTCAGGTCCTCAGTCCCACACCACAGATCAGCACCTACTATACCTGTTCAACAGAATAAGAGACTCAGGTCGATGACTCAAGATCCCCCTCAGGTTCTAACAGCAGGATGCGGTAAGATCTGTCAATATTGCGGCCAGGATCTTGGGGACCGACCTTGCTATTGCCTCAACAATACCTGACGCATATGTGGTAGTGCCCAACATTATACAAGGGAGTGCCCGAGGAAGCAGAACCAAGACAGACCTCCTATTTAGGGCAAGGTTTATAATCTCACTCAGCAGGATGCAGAAGCCAACTCGCATGTGATACATGGTATGTACACTATCTATAACCATCTTGCTCATGTCTTGATTGATACTAGTGCATCGCATTCGTTTGTTTCACATGTTTTTGTATCAAAATTAGATTTATTACTTGAAAATTTTAATTCTATCTTATTTGTGTATACTCTTGGGAGTAGGACATTACTGGGGGAGGTTGTGTACAGGGTCTGTGTCATACATATAGCAGATAGAAAATTGAGTGTGAACGTAATAGAAATTAACACGGGAGACTTTGATGTAATTTTAGAAATGAACTGGTTAGCGGCGTATCACGCCACTGTAGATTGTTTTAGCAAGAAGGTTGTATTCAACCCTCCTAATGAGGAGTCATTTACAAATTAATAAAATCGTTTAACATTTGTTCCCTCATGATAAAATTTCTTATTATCTAGTATTTTAACCCAACTGTTTTCTATAATTAGGCAAATCCAAGAAAGAAATTTGTATTCAAGAGATTCTGGTAGTCTGAGACTTTCTAAATGTGTTTCCAGATGAACTATCCGGACTGCCAGTAGACAGAGAAGTCGAATTCACCATAGATCTTCAGCTAGGCATCCAGCCTATTTCGGTTACTCCTACCCACATGAGCCGCATTGAGAAGGAGGAACTGAGGAAACAGATCATAGAATTGCAGGACAGTGGATTCATCTGACATAGGTGTCCCCTTGGGGTGCCGGAGTCACATATGCAAGAAAGGGAGATGGGACGTTGAGGTTATATATTGATTACAGAGGTGTGAACAGGGCACGATCAAGAACAAGTATCCCCTCCCCAGGATCGATGACCTCTTTGATCAGTTGCAGGGTGTCCAGATCTTCTCTAAGATAGACCTACGTTCAAGTTACCATTAGGTAAAAATCAGGGCAGAAGCCATTCCCAAAATAATCTTTCGAACCAGGTACGGACACTATGAGTTATTGGTCATGCCATTTGGACTAACCAACGCCCTAGTCATTTTCATGGACTTGATGAACAGAGTTTTCAGATAATTTCTGGATCAGTTTGTTATTTTGTTCATCGATGATATCTTGGTCTATTCAAAGAGTAGAGAGGAACACACTCACCATCTAACTTAAGTTTTGCAGGTTCTTAGGGAAAAGAAGCTGTATGCAAATTGAGTATGTGTGGGTTCTAGTTTGAGTAGACTACCTTCTTAGAGCATATCATATCAAAGGATGGAGTGTCAGTGAATCTCGAAAAAGTTAAAGTAGTGCTCGGATGGAAAAAATTGACATCGGTTAAGGAGATCCGTAGTTTTCTGGAGATGATAGAGTATTACCGTAGGTTTGTGAAAGGATTTTCTACTCTAGCTGCTCCTCTAACTCGGCTCATAAAGAAGAATGTCAAGTTTGAGTAGAACGAGAACTGTGAAAGAAGTTTTTCAGAACTAAAGAAGTGGCTGACTACTACACCTGTGTTGGCCTTACCAAGGGGATCGGGTGGATATACAGTTTACAGTTATGTCTCTTACCCAGGGTTGGGTTGTGTTTTGATGCAGCATAGTAAGATCATAGCTTATGAGTTCAGGTAGTTGAAGAGTCATGAGAAAAACTACATCACCCATGACTTAGAACTTGCCGCAATTATTCACATTTTGAAGACTTGGCACCATTATTTGTATGGGGAGATCTTTCAGATCTATGCCGATCATAAGAGATTGAAACACATATTTACTTAAAAAGATCTCAACGTGCGCCAAAGAAGGTGGATAGAACTCCTCAAAGACTATGATTGTGATATCATATATCACCCGCGTAAAATTAACGTGGTAGCCGACGCACTCAGTAGAAAAAGCACAGGTACATTAGCTCATTTAATGATTTCAGAATGCAGGCAGATAGGGACCGCACAACAGGTACGACTTCAGGACCTGAAGAGAGTCACATGTTTGGGCTACCTGACTATTCAGCTGAAGTTAATTCAGAGAATAAAGGAAGCTCAATCCGCCGATTCCACCCTAGCAACCCTCAAGAAAGATACAGAACATGGAGTTAATTCAGAATTCCGAATTTCTGGCGATGAGTTTCTCAGATTTCAGGACAGAGTGTGTGTTCCAGTTGAGAATGAGTTAAAAAAGGATATCATAACAAAGTCCTATAGCTCATAGTTTGCCATGCATCCTGAAAAAATTAAGATGTATCAAAAGTATGTGACCCCGATTTTAGTAGAACGAGATGAAAAGAGATATAATTGACTTTATTTCTAGGTGTTTGGTATGTTAGCAGGTCAAGGCAGAACATCAACGCCCAGGTGGGCTACTTCAGCCATTACCAATTCCGGAGTGAAAGTGGGAACATATCACCATTGATTTTGTGACAGGATTGCCTAAATCACGCTTAGGAGATTATGTCATCTGGGTAATTGTTGACCAGCTTACCAAGTCTTCCCACTTCTTGGCCATTAGGATGACCAATTTCTTGGACAAGTTAGCAAGAATGTACATTCGAAAAATAGTCAGATTACATGGAGTACCAATGACAGTAGTATCCGACAGGGACCCCAGGTTCATTTCTCGGTTCTGGTATATCTTTCAGCAAGCCATGGGAATGAAATTGTTCCTTATACTGCATTTCACTCTCAGAATGATGAACAGTCAGAAAGGACGATCTGCACACTTGAGGATATACTTGGAGCTTGTGTTCTTGACTTTGGGAGCCATTGGGATGATCATCTACCCCTAATAGAGTTCGCTTACAACAACAGCTACCAAACAAGTATTGGCATGGCTCCGTACGAGGCATTGTACGGCCGCCCATGCAGATCGCTGATCTGTTGGGAAGAAGTGGGTGATAAAAAGTTGTTTGGCTCAGACATTATAGAGGAGACTACAACTAAAGTAGTTAAGATTAGGAAGAACATTTAGACGGCTCAGAACAGACAGAAGAGTTATGTGGACACCCAGAGGAGGGATTTAGAATTCGAGAAAGACGATCGGGTATTCCTTAATATCACTCATTTCAATGAAATAAGTAGGTTTGGCAAGAAGGAAAAACTAAGCCCTCGGTTTATTGGGTCATTCGAAATATTAGACAGAATTTGTACCGCCACCTACAGATTGACACTGCCTCCAAAGCTTTTCAGGGTCCATAATGTGTTTCATGTGTCCATGCTACGTAAGTACAACCAGGACCTTTCTCATGTCTTGGCTCACGAGTCTCTTTCACTATAGGAGGATCTGTCCTACGAGCAAATACCAGTCGGTATTGTGGACTGAAAGAGCAGATTTCTCTACAACCGAAAAATTTCCTTCGTTAAGGTCATATGGCAGAATCACACATTGAGAGAGGCCACATAGGAGCTAGAATAAGACTTTAGAGCCTAATATCCCTAGCTGTTTGATTGAGAATGAGATAGACAAATTTGAGAGACCAAATTTCTTTTAAAGAGGGAGAGTTGTAATGCCCAATTAATTTAATTGCAACTTAAATTAATTATAAATATAATTTTTTATTTTTTTAATTTTAATTTAGTGTAAAAATGAAGGAAATGTGATGGAGGATGAAATTAAAAATAATTTTAGGAGAAATGGGTGAAAATTTAGGTTTTAGGGGTATTTTTGAAAGAAAAATAAAAAAATCGGGATCAAAATATAATTTAAAAAAGTTTTGCTCTGCAGGATGCCTGGTCAGCAGCCCCAACGAACCAGGACGTGCTGTATGACAACGGACGCTGATGTGGTGCCACGCAGGCGATCTCCGTGCCAGCGATCGAACGGTCCAGATCTATTCCCGTGCGCATAGACGGCCTAGATGCGTTCCCTCCCCAAACGTGATCGGACGGTCAGATTTAAACTCGATCAAACAATCCAGATTAAGTTGCGATGAACGGTCCAGATTAGATCGCGATGAATGGTTCAGATTCATTTCTTATTTAATCGCGATCGGACGGTTTAGACCAAATGCGATAGACGGCTCAGATTAAATGGGGACAGATATAAATAACCCCATTCACATTAAACCCTAATCCCAGCCGTCAGCCACCCTCGCCGAAGAAAAAGACTCAGTCGTCGGGAAGGAGAGCCGTCGCCACCCACCGCCGCGCTGGAGCTACTTCCTACCGCAAAAAAAGGTAAATTTTTTTTTGCTTAGAATTCAATTTTAAACACCCCCATGACCAAATCGAAGCAAAAAGACCATCTGGAGGAGCCGTGATCAGAGAGCCCTGTCGCCGATGAGTTTCGATTTTTTCATATTTTTTCAGTCAACCGAGGCCCCTTAACGTGTTTTCTCATAGGGATCGATGCAAAATCGACAAAATTCAGAAAAAAAAAGCCAAAAACAGCCGACTCGAGGTGGACCGCCGCCGTGTCGAAATTTCAGAATTGGCTAAAATTGGATCCTGAGGCTGATTTTGGATTTTTTAAGACATTTGTAGGTAGTTATAGCGCGTTTTGATTCTCGAAAAAAAAATCAGGGAACTTGGGGACCGCCAGTAAGCGCAGTCAACAGTTTAGCCTTTCAGAAAATCAAATTGAGTAAGAATCCCTCATTCTATCATCTGTTATAGAATTAAATTTTAATTTTTAAAAATATGATATTTTGTAAAATTTAGAAAATATCTATAATTAATTACGGGTTACTAATGGAGTCAGAACCGAAAATTATTCTCTGTTGATTTCTGTTGATTTATTTTTCAGTTAATTGCATGATAATATTTCATTGATCAATTTTATGATTTGAATGCATGTATTGCTGCCTTACGTGACTACTGTTAAATTGGAAAACTAAGATATGATTGCATTTCCTAATGCATGTTTGTTTATTTATGTGATCACGGTTGATTTGGCAAATTGAGACTAAGGAAAAACGGAAAAATTATATGATTAAGTGAATGGATGAAACGACAACCTTACAGGATATCCTGGGAGATAGTGGACGGACCAGGTACAATAGAGAACGACAAAAAGCAATAAAAAATGGTTTTTAATAACCTTTTAAATATAATTCCCAATAAAAGCCATAAATATCACAAACAAAAAATGGTCTATCAAGCTTTCTAAGTTCCAGTAATTGTATCCATAAATAACATAATGTTACAAACATGTCTTCCTTTTTCTTGACCCTTTTTACATACTTATTGGTCATGTTTTCCTCCTCGACCCCTTCCATACTCTTGTTGACTACAACCAAGATTGGCATCAACTAACTACAGAAAAACTTGTTATTTAGAAGAACTAAACAACTTTTAAAGTAATAACTAAAAATGAGATTACACAATCTATGTTACTATTTAGAGCATGATTTGAATTAATAGGACTCTAGATTGTAATCTTATTCCTCATCCTTGAACCCTACTGAGTAGAAGATTGTTGTCTTATGACTAAAGTAGTAATGACCTAATATTGTGGCCTCTATCCTTTATCTATAGCATTATATCTTTGAGTCTCTCTGTGGCAACTTGTGTGTGTTTCAATTTTCATCTTGATCTTACACCCTTAATTTCTCTTAGGTTTTCATTGGAGTATGCTAAATGGAGGTAGGTCTGAATGTTCATAGCTTGACTTAAGTTACAGGGAAGAATCATTAATCAGTGTAATATTGGGTTCGTACACAGCCAAATATGTGTTCTTGTGATAATAGGCATTGACATAATCGTGCGACTGCTCGCTCAATAATGCAATTGTTGCAACTTTATGTTTAGACAAGATTATGATTAAATTCTCTTTTTTTTTTTTTTTAATGTCTAACTATGTTATTATAGATCCACTCTAAATAATTCTTTTACACATTATCTTTTATTTGTTATGGCCTACCAAAGATTAGAAATAATTTCTTGAATTAAGTTTTAGGTTCTCAAACTTTCCTTTGATCTTGAGGCATATGAAGCCCATAAAACCATAATAATCTTCTCATGATTATCCTCTTCATGGACTTCTACGTATTAATTATCGAATTATCATGTATGTCGTTTATCAACCTGTCGAATGAATCACAAAGTTATTGTCTAATTTATAGCACTTAACATATGTGTCAAAGTTATGTTGGGACCAACTACTTGGGTTATGTTTCTGCTAGACTCGTTCACGATATGCTTCACTTATATTTTACACTGTTGCATGTTATTTTCAAAAAATAGTTGTCATGTGGCCCTTGCAACAATCTAGTACTCTATTTTTTTTTTCTTTTTTTTTGTTAATTTTGAATAAATTTGGAATTAAGTTCAATATTATTATTATAATTGTAATGATTGTCCTTATTGGATTGACTGAAGCACCATCTGTCATTTTTAAACACAAATCCAAACTCTTGTTTTTTTGGGCTTCAAACCCAAAACCATTTTTTATTAAACGCAAAAAGGACCCAAAAGAAAACAACAACTTTTTTAAAGCCTAAATTTCTAGTCCAGTCCCAATTCTTTTAAAACAACGTATGGATTGAAGACGAGATCATTTAATTTTTTGTTTGGTTCAATCTGGACCGGCAATTTCCAGTCCAGTCTGAAGAACCAAAATTTTATTAAAAAATTAATAAAAATAAAAATGATTTACGTATATATATATATATTATACACTGCTGGTGTGTGTGTGTGTGTGTATATATTATATACATACGAACACATTATTCTATATACCCACTTTCCCACAGACATGTACAACACTTGAACTAAGTTATATATATTGGACCAAGATGTGTCTCAAACAATGCTAGTGTAGCAATTTTTACTAACGACATAATCATATGTTAGGCAATAAAAGTTTAGATAGTCTTTGAATTTACATGAATACCTTTTGTCGGTCTAAACTTATGATTCCTGCAGAATCTTACATATATACATTGTTATGAAGCATGAGCTTTGGATGAGTTAATTCAACAACATTCTATTCTAACTAAATGACTCAGAATTTTGTTATACCGAAGATGATGTGGGATAAAAATTCTGCATAATAATTTCTTTTTTTTTTTTTCTCTCAAGAAAGGAGTCGCTCTAATTCACTATAAGTGAAATTATATGCTAAAAGTATACTAAATTTTTAAGTAAAAATTTCATAAGGTTGAAAGCCGTTAGGTATATTACCTAATTGGATTCTTAATTCTTATTTGAATCCTAACCTAGTTCAAGTAAAACATATAGATAGACCTAACAAAAAGGACGACCTTACGATTTTGGGTTTGTCTATTTTCTTCCTTTTTCATGCGTCTTCAAGTTTTAATGCAAAAGATTGTTAAAACAGAAACCTCGTAAGCTACAATGGCGTCTGACAAAACAAAGAAGAATAAGATTCATAAAACCCAAACCATATGGTGCTCACATCTTGGTTAGAAATCAATAGGAATTGACGCCAAAAGGGAGTAATTTACAGTGCTAAATTAAGGATGCACTGTATGGATTAATCAAGAAAATAAAGCATGATTCACAATATTTCAGCATTTAATAAATAGCCTCCGCAAAGGTTCAAATTTCTGGACTGTGGACAGTGCACAAAATAAGACCAAGCAAAGTTTTATTAGAATAGTTAAATTCAAGGGAAATTTACAGCAGAAGTTTTAAAAAAATATTCATCTTTAAAAGCAAAGAAAGTTAAAAAGTTATTTTCAAAAATGTAGAAAATCCTTCTTTTATAGAATATTCGATCAACGGAAAAATGGAAAACATTGCATTCAAACAGTAAATAAGCCATGTTGTGCGATAAATACATTTAAGAAAATAAAGCATGGTGTTTCGTAAAACAATTTGCACGAACAGATGAATTTATAAACAAAAAAAAAAAAATGCATAACAAAGGTGAAATTTCACGGAGATAGGTTGCAGAAAAAAAGTAGTCTAGCATGGTGACATACTATTTTGGGGCATGGATAAACTGATGCCAACTGATCAATCACAAACATATTTTAAAAGTGAGAAAGAAATAAAGTTAATCTTAGAAAGATAACTGCATTCGACGTACAAAAATCAAAGAAAATTTCGAGTATTCATGCCATTTGATACCATGATATGATTTGGTCTGCAAGACCACAATTTGCTACATGATTTGCAACTCAAAGTCCGTCCATGCAACATCTCAGAACTGCGTTTAATTCTATGGGGTTTTCTGTAGATAGTTACCAAGTTTGCTGCTCTTTCAAAGTAGTTTTTCGCCACCTTTTGTTGTATCTATATTCAATATATTCATGCTCATAGAGTAAGCTACATAAGTCTTAGAGAGAACAACATGTGCCAAGGGCAACTTGGCAGCTGATTCATGTCTGATTTCATACATCTTTTATATGCATGGCAAATCTTGCCTAGAATCATGTTAGAACCATAATCATAGATGGTGTAAGAGGGAGACCAAGTTGACACTTAGAAGAATTTTTTTATTTTTTGTAAAAGAGTATTTTAAACTGCGAGTAAATGAAATAGTAGTATAGTGACGTTAAAACAATAAAAAAAATGAACGAGTAGTTTAACAGAAAATTCGTTTTGAAAAACAGTCACAAAGATATATGATTAAATTAAAATGATTTGAGAGCTTTCAAAATGTATAATCAATGAATGGATTTTTACTGAATACTTGAATATTGACACACTTAATATTTATTAATTTTCAATATATTGTATTGGATTACCAAGGTGACCAAAAAGAGGAATGAATTGAGTTTTTAAATTTTATTAATTTCAAGTTTAGACTCAATTATTTCACAATTTTTGAGTTTCAAACAAGTCAATTTTCAATTGATTTCTGAAATAATTTATAGATTAAAAAATATTACATTCAACTTTTCCTGATGCAATTCAACAATAATCAATACAATTCAAGAATAAATAAAGCAAGTAACAATAAGAAAATAAAAAGTACAAACACGATTTATAGAGGTTTGGTTAAACACGTGCCTATGTTCTCTCCTCAAGTCATCACTTTGAGAATTCAATTAATACTCTCATTAATACCCAAGATCAACAAATTACACATTTCACAATGCTTGTTTTTCTTAAGATCGACAAACTATACCTCTCTCGAGACTAGTTCTATACAAGTTTGTTGTACTTTGTTTAACTTAAGATCGATAAAAGGACATCCCTCTCGGTGCTTATTTTATAAGGTAATAAGCTACATTTTTGCAAGTCATCACTTTTCTACACACAGGAGTTTCACTCTTTTCTTACAATCTCCAAGTAAGAGGAGAAGAAGGAAGTTCAATACATTCTGCTCAAGAAAAGAGGAAGATGAAGCCTTTTGATTTTCAAACTTTAGTTGCTCAATTGTCTCATTAAATGAAGTGGTGAATGATATTTAAAGATATCTGGTTAATATTACCTGTTACACACAAGTTTGGATAAGTGGTTAATGCTTGATATATAATTATAAGCAATGATATATCTTATAGATCCTTTTGTAGTATTTTATACTCAATGATCAATTTAGCATGCAATATTTTTAGAGATCACAATTTTTCCTTGGATATTTCATTATATGCAAATCAATATTCTATAACTAGAAATATTAAGTGTAACATAATATGCTTATTAATATATAACCAACAAACTAAATATCAATTACTGCTGAACAAATTAAAATATACTAAATAACGAAAATAAAATACAAAATACCAATAGATTAGTTCATCATAAACATGATAACAACTAGAAAAGATGAAAAGAAACCTCAATTAATTTGCTTTGTAAGATTGTATCACACGCAGACCTGTATTCTTCTTCTTCTTCTTTTTCTTTATGTTAAGATTTGTTATGAGAGACTTTTCCTTGCAAATCGTCTTCAAAGCTCTTGAAAAAGAACTCTTTAAAGTGGCTACCAACTCTAAGAACTTCTAAAGATGCAATAAAAAATAAATTATATACGAATGAAAAATAAATTTTGATTAATGAATTATATTATGAATCTTGTGATTCTAAATGCTTGATTTTTTATTCAATAATTTGGGTTTTTAATTTACAACTAAACTCTCGATTTAACAACCATACTTCAATGTACGCTTATATAGACTATAATTTCTCTCATCTTCATTTAAATATATGCATCTTATATATAAAATGAATATGATATTCAAAATCGCTCATGGGTCCTTGATAAGAATCATAATTTTGTCATCTATCTCATAAACTTCACGATTAAGTATCCCTCCTTGATGTCAAGCACCTCATGCTTCTCTTGTGTCTTCCTTATCATTTTAAACCTTTCTATTAGCATACATATCAAAATAAAGTAACTAATATACCTTCCAATAAGGTACATAATACCTGTGCTACAAGGTGAGTATGCTATATGGTTTAGAATTGTAGATTAAAAAAGTTTCAACCTCGATACCCTTCTATTTATAGATCCTTTTATCTTCATCAAACATCTCATTTTCATACTCAAATTTATTCTAACCCATGCACTTGATACATATTTAAGTAAAAAAT
This sequence comes from Carica papaya, assembly GCF_054855325.1. Classification (NCBI taxonomy): domain Eukaryota; kingdom Viridiplantae; phylum Streptophyta; class Magnoliopsida; order Brassicales; family Caricaceae; genus Carica; species Carica papaya. The sequence goes on from NC_142310.1 coordinate 12,044,235, forward strand.
CTTAAAGTGACTAAACCTTCATTAGGATCTCTTTCTGTTAGTTCGCTAATTCAGTAGTCACCATGGCTTATGGTTCAGGGTCCCTTTTTGGGTTCAACAATTCAATAGTCACCATAACTTGTACCAAACAACAGATAACAAGATCCCTTATTCTTCTTTATACTATGATGAACGAATCTTGCTTCTTAGATGATAACACTAAGACATTTTAGTTGGCAATAATACTTTTCAGTTGCAAATAGATTATTGATAAGCTAATGTACACAATATAGAACTACATAGTTTTAATCTAGTGTGTATATATATGTGTATATTTCAAATTATCAGAATTTAACAAAATATCTCTTGATGTTTTTATTCAAACTGTAACGCCTCCGGAAATTAAATGAAGATATATGTATTAAAAATCTTAAATGCGGAAACGTAATAAAATTTTTGATTAATATCCCTTACACAATAACAAAAAACATACTCAAAACATGAAATAATAAGCTAATTAAAAGAGATACTCGAAATAAAAACTATAAATAGAACTATAAAATTTTTAGGCGTCTAACTCGCCGTCTTCCTGCGGAACGGGCTCGGGAACTCCGTCTTCCTGATTTGAAATTGTTAAGTAAGGAATGAGCTACACTAGCCCAGTAAAGACATCACACTATCTCACTGCCACAGGAGTAAAGGTTGGTAGAAAACAAAAACGACCAATGGAGCATAATTTATAACAAACTCATTTATTAACATAAAAACTTTTACTGTCCATTTACCTCGGTGAGATTCATGCAAAATAACATATGAAAACAATAACATTATAACCATTATAAAATCATATCGACTTTGTAACAGAACACATGTCATACTTTTGCACTTCAATAATCAGACAACAAATTTTCTCTTTTACCAGCCTATTAGTATCCATGGGGATCCATAGGGGGTCCCCGCTACACGTGAACCATTAACATTAATAACTTGATTCCAGGGCCGTCCCCATACCCCGTCCAGTATGAGCGCCAAAACCATAAACCTCAATACCCCGTCCGGTATGAGGGTGAAACGGGCCGTCCCTATACCCCGTCTGGTATGGGCGCCAAAACACATAAGGTCTCCATACCCCGTCCGGTATGAGAGATCACGTTCTCGGTAGGGTTCCCTACGGACCCGGTCTGTCCACCATCTCCTAGGATATCTAGTCAGGTTGTCCACATTTTTCATTTATCAATTTACATAACCTTTTTACCCTTTTCCTTGGTCTCAATCATCCAATCATACACAAACATGTAAACTAGTAATTGACACCAAACAAGACAACACAGTATCGAGTTCACCATAATACAAACCATAATAAAAGAAACCATAATTCATGCATACGAGACCATAAAATAATTACATCAAATATCATGCTGCATTTAATAATAAAAAATAAATCGAAAAACAACTGACCAACAATGTATCAGATTCGGGGTCTGAAATCGGCTCTACAGTGCGCCTACGGACTGTCCTTAAATTTCCTGAATTTTTTTCAGGAAACTAAAACGCACTATCAGTACCTGCACGTGTCCCAAAAATCCCAAATCAGACTTAGGGCCCCTTTCGGCCAATATCAGAATTCTGGCACGGCGGCTCCGCTGTGCTCCGGCGAAGGCGGCGACGATCCGCCTCGGGTTGGCTGTTTTCGACCGAATTCGGCCAAACTTGCGTTGGTTCCTGCGATAAAACAACCATAGGGCCTTCGGTGGGCCAAAAAATCATGAAAAACTGAGACTTACCGGCGGCGGTGCTCTCGGGTGCGGCGGCTTCTCCGGCGCGAGTGGTGTTTTGATGTTTTGCTCCGATCAACCTGTAGAGAAAAGGACGGTGATCACAGTGGTATAAAAATTGCATCGAACGGATACCGAAAAGGGCCTCATCGGAGGCAAAAACAGAGGCAAGCTGAGGTGGCGCCGCTGGACTTCGGTGGTATTTTCCAGCCGATTAGCCAGTGGTTTGGCTTCGATTTGGCCATAAGCGGATTCAGCATCGAAAAATAAGCCAAGGGGAGAAAATTTACCTCGTTTGGCGGTCGAAAAATTTTCCGGTGCGGTGGTGGGTGGCGGCGGCGGCTGGCTCCTCCGGCGTCTGGTTCTTCTTCTCCGGTGAGGCACTGGCGGCTAGGGTTTGTGGTCGGGTGTTGGTGAGGTTATTTATACCCTTCCCCTTTTAATCTCAACCGTCCATCAAGATTTAATCTGGACCGTCTGATCGCGATTTATTTGGGATTAAATCTGGACTGTCTATCGTGATGCAATCTAGGCCGTCCGTGCTTGATTGAATCTGGACCGTCCGTACACGTGAGATCTGGGCCGTCCGTACGCGTCAAATCTGGGCCGTTCGTGCGCACCTTTGATCTGGACCGTCCGTGCGCGCGGGAACAGATCTGGGCCGTCCGATCGCGCGTACGTGGATCGCCCACGTGGCCCCGTCCTGCATCAGTGTTCTTTGCCACGCGGCATGTCCTGATTGGCCGGGGCTGCTGACGTGGCTGATGACGTGGCACAACTTTTTTAAATTGTGTTTTGACCCCTGGTTTTCGATTTTCTTTTCAAAAACACCCCTAGAATCCAAATTTTCAACCCTTTTTCCCAAAATCAATTTCAATTAAATCCAAAAATAATTTTACCATATTTTATCATTATTTTTTTTTCATTAAATTAAATTAAATTAAATTAATTTAAATTAAATTAAAACCTTATAAATTAAATATATACAAAATTAAACTAAAATTCTAATATAAATTAAAATAAATTAAAAAATAAAAAATAATAATTTTTTGGGTGTTACAACTCTCCCCCCTTTAAAGAAATTTGGTCCCTCAAATTTGCCTCTTACTCTTGGTCGAACAAATGTGGATACTGGGCTCTAAAATCTCATTCTAGTTCCCAGGTAGCCTCCTTGGGCGTGTGGTTTTGTCACACGACCTTTACAAATGATATTTTCCGGTTGCGGAGTATCCTACTCTTTTGGTCCGTGATACTGACTGGTACTTCTTCATAAGACAAGTTCTCTTAGAGTGGAAGCGGTTCATGAGCCAAGACATGAGAATGGTCCGGGTTGTACTTAAGTAGCATGGATACGTGGAACACATTGTGGACTCTGGAGAGCTCTTGAGGCAGTGCTAGTTTGTAGGCAGCAGTACCAATCATGTCTAAGATTTCAAAAGGTCCAATAAATCGGGAGTTTAATTTTCTCCTCCTGCCGAACCTACTAATTCCCTTGAAAGGAGTGACCTTAAGAAATACACGGTCACCTTTCTCAAACGCTAGGTACGGGTATCTGCATAACTCTTCTACCTAATCTGAGCTGTCTGAATGTTCTTTCTGATTTTAACTATTTTGGACGTGGTCTCTTCTACCAACTCCGGGCCGAACAATCTTCTATCTCCCACTTCTTCCCAACAAATCGGTGATCTGCACGGGCGCCCATATAACGCCTCATATGGAGCCATACCGATGCTTGCTTGGTAGCTGTTGTTGTAGGTAAACTCTATCAGGGGTAGATGGTCGTCCCAATGGCCCCCAGAGTCAAGGACACAAGCTCGGAGCATATCTTCAAGTGTACGAATTATCCTTTCTGATTGTCCATCAGTCTGGGGATGGAAGGTAGTACTAAGAGACAGCTTTGTTCCCATAGCTTGCTGAAAGCTACTCCAAAACCGAGAAGTGAACCTGGGATCCTTGTCGGATACTACTGTCACTGGAACTCCATGCAATATGACTATTTTTCGGATGTACATTCTTGCAAACTTGTCCAAGGGATCGGTCATCCTGATGGCTAAGAAGTGCGAAGACTTGGTAAGTCGGTCAACAATTACCCATATGGCATAATGTCCTGAACGTGCCTTGGGTAGCCCCAATACGAAGTCCATGGTGATATGTTCCCATTCCACTCCGGGATCGGTAAAGGCTGAAGTAACCCACCTGGGCGCTGATGCTCTGCCTTGACCTGCTGACATACCAAGTATTTAGACATAAAGTCGGCTATGTCTCTCTTCATCCTATTCCACCAAAACCGGGGTCGCATGCTTTGGTACATTTTGGTGCTTCCTGGATGCATGGCAAATTTTGAGCTGTGGGACTCCGTCATGATGTCTCTTTTTAACTCACTGTCATCTGGGACACATACTCTGTCTTGGAAACGAAGTAATCCATCGACAGAGATTCGAAATTCTGAGCTCACTCCCTGATCTGCATCCTTCTTGCGGGCTACCAGGGCGGGGTCGACTGACTTGGCTTCTCTTATTCTCTAGATTAACTCGGGCTGGACTGTCAGGCGGCCCAAACATGTGACTCTCTTCAGCTGAAGTCGAACCTGTTGCGTGGCCCCAATTGGCCTGCATTCTGAAACCATCAAATTGGCTAAGATACCTGCACTTTTCCTGCTGAGAACATCTGTTACCACGTTGCCCTTACCCGGATGGTATAAGATATCACAATCATAGTCCTTAAGGAGTTCCATCCACCTTCTCTGACGCATGTTGATATCCTTCTGGGTGAATATGTGTTTCAAACTCTTATGATCGGTATAGATCTGAAAGGCCTCTCCGTACAAATAATGGCGCCAGGTTTTCAAGGCGTGTATGATTGCGGCAAGCTCCAAGTCATGGGTGGGATAGTTCTTCTCATGATTCTTTAACTTTCTGGACCCATATACTAAAACATTTCCATGCTGCATCAGGACACAACCCAGGCCTAGATAGGAGGTATCGCTATAAACTGTATATCCTCCCGATCCACTCGATAAAGCCAGCACGGGTGCAGTAGTCATCCGCTTCTTTAATTCTGAAAAACTTCTTTCGCAGTCCTTATTCCACTCAAACTTGGCATTCTTCTTTGTGAGTCGGGTTAAAGGAGCTGCTAGACTGGAGAATCAACGAACCTACGGTAATAACCTGCCATCCCCAGGAAGCTATGGATTTCCTTAACTGATGTCAGCTTCTCCCAGTTAAGTACCGCTTCAACCTTTTCGGGATTCACTGATACCCCTTACTTCGATATGATGTGTCCTAAGAAAGCGGTCTGCTCAAGCCAGAATCCACACTTACTCAACTTTGCATATAACTTCTTGTTTCTGAGGACCTGCAAAACTTGGGCAAGATGGTGAGCATGTTCTTCTCTACTTTTTGAGTAGACTAAGATGTCATCAATGAACACGATAACAAATTGATCCAAGAACTCTCTGAAGACTCTGTTCATCAGATCAATAAATATTGTCGGGGCGTTGGTTAATCCAAATGGCATGACCAGGAACTCATACTGTCCGTACCTGGTTCGAAAGGCCATCTTGGGGATGTCTTCTGTTCTTATCTTCACCTGATGGTAGCCTGATCGCATGTCTATTTTAGAGAAGACCTGTGCACCCTACAGCTGATCGAAGAGGTCATCGATTCTGGGAAGGGGATATTTGTTCTTGATCGTGACCTTATTCAATCCTCTGTAATCAATGCACAGTCTCAACGTTCCATCTTTCTTCCTTGCAAAAGTGACTCCGGCACCCTAAGGGGACACACTGTGTCTAATAAAACCACTGTCTTGCAATTCAGTGATCTGTTTCCTCAGCTCTTCCATCTCAATGCGGCTTATGCGGTAAGGAGCAACCGAAATGGGCTAGGTGTCTGGCTGTAGGTCTATAGTGGACTCGACTTCCCTGTTCACTGGCAGACCGGGCAGTTCGTCCGGAAACATATCTGGAAAGTCTCAGACTACCGAAATCTCTTGAATACAAATTTCCTTCTTGGGCTTGCCTAATCAGAGAAAATAGCAAAATTAAGGCACTAGAAGTTAAGAAAACTTGCCATCAAGGAATAAGTACTAAATAATTTTATTAATTTGTAAATAGCTCATCGTTAGGAGGATTAAATACAACTTTCTTGTTAAAGCAATCTATGGTGGTGTGATACGCCGCTGCCAATCCATTCCTAAGATTACATCAAAATCTCCCGTGTCTAACCCTATCAGGTCTACACTCAGTTTTCTATTTGCTATCTCTACGGCACAAACCCTGTAGATAACTTCCTCTAGTAGTGTTTCACCCCCAGCAGTAGACACAAACAACAATGAATCAAGTTTATCAGGTGATACATTAATTTTAGAAGCAAAAACATGTGAAACAAAAGAATGCGATGCACCAGTGTCAAATAAAATATGAGCAATATGGTCATAGATAATATACATACCCTATACCACATCCGGGTCGGCGTCGGCATCCTGCTGGGTAAGGTTGTAAGCTCTGCCTTAGATAAGAGGCCTTCCTTGATTCTAGTTCCTCGGGCATTCTCTTGCATAATGCTGGGCACTGCCACATATGCAACAAGTGTTGTTGAGGCGGTAGCATGGTCGGTCCCCGTGATCTCTGCCGTAGTGCTGACAGATCTTCCCACGTGCTGCTCCTGGAGCCTGAGGAGGGGCCTGGATAGCTGGTTTGGGCCTTTTATTTGGTTGGGCAGGCGCAGTAGGTGCTGGCCTGCGGAGCGGAGCTGAGGGTCGGGAACTCCCTGCTGGCTGAGGACGAGTGTTGAAGCTCCTTTCCACGATCTATGCCTTTGCTAGAACTGCTGAATATGTCTTGAACTCCAGTACCAACAAGTGTTGCCTGATCTCCGGGCGGAGGCCCCACTGGAATCTCCTGGCCTTTCGGCCCTCATCCATCAATGTCTCCGGGGAGTATCGGCCAAGCTCTAGGAACTTACGAGCATATTCCGATACTGTCATATTTTCCTGAACCAGTTGAACAAACTCCATTTCCTTTAGGTGTCAGATGTGCTCAGGGAGATACTCCGTATGGAAGGCCGCTAAGAGCTGCTCCCAAGTGACTGGTGTAGGCAGGGTGGTCTGCTTAAGCTCCCACCAACGTCCTGCTTCCCCTACCAGCATGTAGGAAGCAAGGGCAGCTCTCTGCTCAGGAACTACTCCCGAGGTCTTGAAAGCTTTCTTAGCCTCCGCCAACCAGTACTGGGCATCTTCAAAAGAGGATTCCCCTGGAAAAGTGGAAGGGTTTAGTCTCCTGTACCTCTCTATGTAGCCTAGGTCGATCAAGGAAGGAGCGGGGTCCCGTGGAAGAGGGATTGGGTCCGGCTGGGGATAGACTGGGGGGCCCAGTGGTGGCACCTGCTGATATGGTGGGGGCACCGGATTGTACTGTGGCAGTGCCGGGCAGTACGGTGGCTGGGGCACTGGTTCATACTGCGGCGGATGTGCTGGGTGGTAATGTGGTGGAGCAGGCTCGTGCCAGGGTAGCTCGGGATTCGCTTGCTGAAGCGGTGGCTCGACCCGTGGTAGTGGGGGAGGTTCGGGTAACTCCCTTCTCTCCTCTCGACCTTGTTGGGCGGCCATGATCCTTTCCAGTATCTCGAATATTCTGTCCACATCTTCCCGAAGCGAATAATCCCGGGCTGCTCGGTTTAGTGGGGGTCTTCCTCCCCTCATTTCTTTGCACCTGCATTTCACATGGAAGAGTTGAGTAACGATTTATCGGTGGGTATTTCTCTAAGCATTATTGTGTAAGGGATGAGTTCGAGGAACGCGGCTCTGATACCAACTGTAACAGCCCTGGAAATTAAATGAAGATGTATATATTAAAAATCTTAAATGCGAAAGCATAATGAAAATTTTGATTAATATCTCTTACACAATAACCAAAAACGTACTCAAAATATGAAAGAATAAGCTAATTAAAAGAGATACTCGAAATAAAAACTATAAATAGAACTATAAAGTCTTTAGGCGTCTAACTCGCCGTTTTCCTGTGGAACTGGCTCGGGAATCCCGTCTTCCTGATATGAAATGGTTAAGTAAGAAATGAGCTATACTAACCCAGTAAAGACATCAGACTATCTCACTGCCACAGGAGTAAAGGTCGGTAGAAAACAAAAACGACCAATGGAGCATAATTTATAACAAACTCATTTATTAACATAAAAACTTTTACTGTCCACTTACCTCGGTGAGATTCATGAAAATAACATATGAAAACAATAACATTATAATCATCATAAAATATATCGACTTTATAAAAGAACACATGTTATACTTTTGCACTTTAATAATCAGACAACAAATTTCCTCTTTTACCAGCCTACTAGTATCCATGGGATCCATAGGGGGTCTCCGCTACACGTGAACCATTAACATTAATAACCTGATTCTAGGGCCGTCCCCATACCCCGTCCGGTATGAGAGCCAAAACCATAAATCTCAATACCCCGTCTGGTATGAGGGTGAAACGGGCCGTCCCCATACCCCGTCCGGTATGGGCGCCAAAACACATAAGGTCTCCATACCCCGTTTGGTATGAGAGACCATGTTCTCGGTAGGGTTCCCTACGGACCCAGTTTGTCCACCATCTCCCAGGATATCTAGTTAGGTTGTCCACATTTTTCATTTATCAATTCACATAACCTTTTTGCCCTTTTCCTTGGTCTCAATCATCCAATCATACACAAACATATAAACCAGTAATTGACACCAAATAAGACAACACAGTATCGGGTTTACCATAATACAAACCATAATAAAAGAAACTATGATTCATGCATACGAGATCATAAAATAATTACATCAAATATCATACTGCATTTAATACTGAAAGATAGATCAAACAACAACTTACCAACAATGTATCAGATTCGGGCTCCATTAGCAACCTTAAATAATTATACACATCTATTAATTTATGAAATACCGTTTTATCATTTATTGAGCTTTAATACCGTGATAGGAAATAGGGTGAGAGATCCTTACTTGTTTCGGGGTCTGAAATCGGCTCTACAGTGCGCCTACGTGCTGTCCCTAAATTCCCTGAATTTTCTCCGGAAAACTGAAACGCACTACCGGTACTTGCACGTGTCCCAAAAAATCCCAAATCAGACCTAGGGCCCCTTTGGCTTGTTTTTCGATGCTGAATCCGCCTATGGCCAAATTGGAGCCAAATCAATTTCTGATTTTTTTTTTCAAAAACACCACAAGAATTCAAATTTTCACCTATTTTTTTCAAAATCAATTTCAATTAAATCTAAAAATAATTTTACCATATTTTATCATTATTTTTATTTTCATTAAATTAAATTAAATTAAAACCTTATAAATTAAATATATACAAAATTAAACTAAAATTCTAATATAAATTAAAATAAATTAAAAAATAAAAAATAATAATTTTTTGGGTATTACACAAACACCAGCACAAATAAACAAATTAAAATTTGTATATATTCAATTATTTTTTATATCATATTAAATTGAATATTCTAAGGATACCTAATTGAAACTAATAAAATATTTATTTATAAAGAGTAAAGTCATCTTCTAAAATTTACTTTTTTAAAATTATAACTATTCTAATTGTATTCCCTTTTTGTTAAAGGAATTTCTGGGATTATTTTTAAGTCATGTATGTATATGTATATGTATATGTATATGTATATGTATAAAGAGTGGAGAAAAAAGATGGCGAGGGACGTAAGCACAAGGTGAGAATAGCGTAACACGATGGAGTGGTTTTCACCAACCAATCCAACAACACCTTCCGCACTCATCTCCACCAACCCGAACCCACCAAACCTCCCCTTTCTCTTCTTCTTCTTCTTCTTAATCACAACATTAATCATTTCTAATCAACTTTTTCCACAATTTTATAGATAATATTTTTAATTCCTAAATAAATATACTGTGTATATATATATATATATATCTTCAACAACAACAAATATATATATATATATATATATATATATCAGACATGTCATTTTCATCCATTTAATCTTTTAAATACTGTTTGTTAATTATAATAATTTCGATATAATCTCAAATCACTTAAGTCTACTTCTAATATATCATTTTTCTTTTGTTTAAGTCTTTTCTTAGTCGTTACAAATTTCTATTTCTTGGCTTTGATTTATAAGTCTATGAATGGAAAGGAAAATAGAAAAAAAAAAAAAAAAAAAAAAAAAAGATATATCTTTAAATATCAATTTACACCACCAGTAATAATGTAAACTATTATTGGGTCTACGATATAAATTTAGAATACTTTTCACATGCTTAGTAAGCAGGATTTTATGTGCTTTTTAGTAAGGCTATGTTTGCTAAGCAAGTGTGGAGACTTCTCACTTTTATTAAAGCAATGTTGTTCTAACATTGGCTTCTACTGATTTAATGGAAGCCATCACCCTTCTGTTCATATTACAATTAGCTGCAAATTTGGTTATTTCAAATCTGCACGTGAAAAGTATTTGCCAACAAATTACTACATCACTCAATATTTCATACCAGCCTTTATACTAATCTTGGTTTTCTTTCTCTTGTTTAGTGTTGAATTCTTAAATCTTGTAATTTGGTAGCTCATCTTCTTATTAATAAAGCCCTTTGTAACCTAAGATATTCACTCTGTTTGTTGTTGCGGAACCACTTTGTTTACGACTTTTTATGATTACATTATATACGAGGCTAAGTTTTAATGAGATTAAATAAACAATTAAAATTATTTATTATTAACCTTTACTAATTGTCTAACTAAATATTATATTTCAGTTAGAGTGATATAATTAAAAAAGGTAAAATTGCAATGCCAAAAATTAAAAATTTCATTGAAATTAAAATTGTGTAATTCAAAATTACTCTAAATATTTAATAAAAATAGACTAAGATATAAAACTAATCTTGTATTAGTTTAAAATATTTAAATTAATATTTATATTTTTAAAATCTTTTAATTGAGTCACAGATCATTAATCCACATTAACGTTGTTAGTAGTGGTACTACATGGAATAGAATTGAATGTCTTCGCATTTTAGTTAAGGTTAATATTTATGTTACATGTTATATATATATATATATATATATATATTACATGAGGATATAACATTTGATGTGAAAAAATTTAATATTTAAATTATTTTTAAAAAAATTTAAAAATATCAAACGAAAAAAAAAAACCTGCATACAAGAGCTTCAATTTGGCTTATGATCGAAGTCTTATTTGTGCTTTTTTAATTTTTTTAAAGATAATTGACAATCATAATGTAATACGGGTCCAACTTAAATTTATGTGATATTTTTTATAAAAATGTTAGTGTGTAAGTATTTGAGTCATTGTATTAGAACAATCCCTAATCTGTAGTACCAACCTTTTTTTCGGCATAAGTCCTTATAAAAGATAATTGTTTATCATCCAAAAAGAATATAATCAATAAAGTATAATTAGATTTTTTAATTAAAATATACAATAATTAAATTATCTAACTATAGAATTTGGGACAAAGTGTCGTATCAATTTTAAATTTTTTCTTTATGTTTTGCAACACTACTTAAAATAAATAAAAGACAATTGACTAAAAATAAGAAGAAATGAAAAAAAACGAGTTGGTGTGCTAATTCCTCATCCTCAAATTTGTAATACCCGGACCCAAAATTTAGTTCGAGATTAATTCAAAAAATTAAAAAAATATATATATATAAATATAATTTTTAAACTTATAAAATTTTATTTAATGTAAAAATTAGGAAAAAATAGGTGGATGATGAAATTGAAAATAATTTTGAAAAATGAAAATTTAGATTCATGGGGTATTTTTGAAAGAAAAATCAGAAATGAAGAGTCAAAATGCAATTTAAAAAATATGTACCACGTAAGATTGCCCAGTTAGTAGCTCAAACGAACCGGAGCGCGCCGTATGGTAAGGCACACTGACTCGGTGACAGGCGGGAGGCCATGCTGGCAATCTGCGTGCCAGTGATCGAACGATCCGGATTTGTTCTCGCGCGCGATGAACAGTCCAGATTCGTTCCGTCTTTAAACGCAACCGTACGATCGAGATTAAATGCGATAAACGGTCTAAATTAAAGGGAGATGGATATAAATATCTCACTTCACACCGAACCCTAACCCTAGCGGCCAGCCCCGCTGGAGAAGAAGAATCAGTTATCAGAGAAGGGAGTCGACCGCTGCCCGCCGCCGCGCCAGAGCCACTTTCAACCGCCAAAAAAAGTAAAAATTTTCTCATTCGCTCGAAATTTAATTTTGAATACTCCCATGGCCAAATCGGAGCAAAAGGACCGGCAAATGAGCTGAAAACCGCGGGTAAAGTCCGGTGGCATCACCGCGGGAAAAACCAAAAACCACCTCCGATTGTCCTTTTTTTATTCCCGTTTCGTGCGATTTTTCAACCATTGTATTCACCATTCTGTTTCCTATAAGTCGACTAAATAAAAACGCCTATCTGTGAAGGTGAGCTGGCAGAGCCACGGAAAACTTCACTGCCAGTATGTTTTTGTTTTTTGATTTTTTTGTCCAACCGAGACCCCGTAACGTATTTTCTTGCAAGGATGAGTATAAAAACGGCCAAAACTGACTGAAAACGGTGAGTCTGAGGTAAATAGCCACCGCGAGCGGTAGTGCCGTCGTGTTGGAATTTAAAAATTGGCCGAAAATGAATTTTAACACCAATTTTATATTTTTAGAGTATTTTGAGGTATGTGAAGCGTGTTTTAAATTACAGCAGAAAAATTTAGGAAACACGAGGACCGTCAGTTGGCATAGCTGAAAGCTTAATATTTCGGACACCGATTCGGATAAGAATCTCTCACCTTATTCCCTGTTATGGAATTGAAGTCTAATTATAAATAACATGGTATTTTGTGTGATTTAGAAAACCTTGATAATTAATTACAGGTTACTAATTGAACCAGAATCAGTTATTTATCATTGTTTATCATATTTTAACTGATTGATTGATTTTACAATTTTAAATGCATAATAATATGCTGGAGTTGGTAAGATAATTCAATTGTGTTTCTTTGATGCATGTATTGCTTGTCTTGCGTTATTTATAGTTAAATTGTAGAACTAAAAATTAAATGTAAACGGAAAATTACTTGATTAAGTGAATAAATGAATGGTAGCCTTACTGGATATCTTGAGAGGTGGTGGATGGACTGGATACATAAGAAACCTTACCGTGAATGCTGCCTCATACTGGACGGGGTAGGAAGAATTGGTATTTTTGCACTCATACCAGACGAGGTATAGGGAGGCCGGTTAGTTGACAATATTGAGTAAGAGTTCATGCATAGTGGGGACATCTCTATGGATCCCCATGGATACTAGTAGGCAGATAAAAAGGAAAAGTTGTTGTTCTTGTTAATTGAATGTGAGATTATAATGTTTTTGTATTATTACTTCTATAGGTTGTTTTTTAGAAATCTCACTGAATAAGAGTTCACGCGTAGCGGGGACATCCCTATGGACTCCCATAGATACCAATAGACAAATAAAAAAGAAAAGATGTTGTTCTTATTAATTGAATATGGGATTATGATGTTTTTGTGTTATTGCCTCTATAGGTCATTTTTTAGAAATTTTGCTACAGTAAGTATGCAGTAAATGATTTTATTTATGATAAATGAATTTACTTAAATTAAGAGGTCCATTAGTTATTTTTATTATTTTTACCAACCTTCAATTCTGTATCGGTGACTAGTGTGACATTCTTACTGGACCAGTGTACTTCACTATTTCATTAAATATTTCGGATGAAGAGGACCAAGATGAAAATCCTGATCCACAAAAGAATTGCAAATAGGATGCACAGTTGTTTACTTTTCATTTATTTCTTTGATTTTTTATTGTTCTTTTAGAATGGTTATTCTCGTATCCCTATTAAGTATTCTAAATTACTGTGTAAGGAATATAAACCCTAACTCTATTATTTCGTTTTCGCATTTAATTTATGATCTATTTCTTTTTAAGGCCCGAGTCATTACAATTGGTATTAGAGTCGCGTTCCTCGGAACCATTCCTTACACAAAAATCTTAGGAAACACCAAAAAAATAAATTATTACTCAACCATTTCTTATGAAATGCAGGTACAAATAGATGAGGAGAGGAAGACCCCCACTAAACTGAGCAGTCCAGAAAAGTTCACTTCGAGAGAATGTTGACCGACTATTTAAAATATTGGAGAGACTCATTGCTGCCCAGCAGGCCCGGGAGAAGAGGAGGGAGCTACCTGATGCTCCCCCGCTACCACTAGTTGAGCTACCTCTGCAGCGGGAGCCACCCCAGTATGACCCTGCTCCTTCACAGTAGAATTCGGCACCACCACAGTATGGTCTGATGCCCCAACTGCCTCACCCGACACTATTACAGTATAGCTTAGTGCCCCAACTGCATCACCTAGCACAACCACAATAGAATCTGGTGCCCCCACCGTATCATCCAGTACCACCACAGGGCCATCTGATCCTTCCCCAACACAATCCAGTCCCTCTACTACGAGACTCAGTTCCTCCAATAATGGACCCAGGCTACATTGAGATGTATAAAAGACTAAATCCATCTAATTTTGTAAAGATATTCTCCTTTAAAGAGGCTGAATACTGGTTAGCTGAGACAGAGAAGACCTTCACAACTCTTGGGGTGATTCCCCAATAGAAAGTCATACTTGCCACCTACATGTTGGTAGAAGAGGCAGGCCGCTGGTGGTAACTCAAGCAGGCCACCCTGCCCGTTCCAGTCACTTGAAAATAATTCTTGATGGCCTTCAATGTAGAGTACCTCCTAGAGCATTTCTGACATCTGAAGATAATGGAGTTTGCACACCTGCTCTAAGGTGATATGACTGTATCAGAATATGTCTGAAAGTTCCTAGAGTTAGACTGGTATTCCCCTGAGAGCATGATGGATGAAGGCAGAAAGGCAAGAAAGTTCGAGCGGGGTCTCCATCATAAAATTAGACAGCAGCTGTATGTGTTCGAGCTCAATACTTACTCGGTCGTTCTGGCCAAAGTACAACTAGTAGAGAGGCACCTTCCTATTTTTTCTCAAATAGTAGGGAACCTCAGGCCCTCGATTTTACACCGCAGACCAGCACCTACCGCACCTGTTCAGCAGAACAAGAGACCTAGGTCAATGACTCAGGCTCCTCCTCAGATTTCAACAACAGGACGTGGTAGAACTTGTTAACACTGTGGCAAGGATCATGGAGACCGACCCTATTATCGTCAACAATACTTGTCGTATATGTGGGAGTGCCCAGCATTACATGAAAGAGTGCCAGATAAATCAGAACCAGGCCAAACCTCCTATTTAGGGTAGGGCTTACAACCTCACTCAGCAAGATGCAGAAGCCAATCTAGATTGATACAGGGTATGTACACTATCTGCAATCAACTTGCACATGTTTTGATTGATACTGGTGCCTCACATTCATTTGTTTCACATACTTTTACACCAAACTTGAATGTATTACCTGAAAGACTTGAATCTATGTTATTTGTGTCTACTTCTGGGAGTAGGACACTACTGAAGGAGGTTATATACAGAGCCTGTATCATAGATATAGCAGATAGGAAATTGAGTATGGACCTAATAGAGATTGACACGTGGGACTTTGATATAATCTTATGAATAAACTAGCTAGCAGTGTATCACGCCACCGTATATTATTTTCATAAGAAACTTGTATTCAACCCTCCTAATGATGAGTTATTTATAAATTAATAAAATTCTTTAAACATTATTCTCTCATGGCAATTTTTCTTATTATCAAGTGCTTTAACTCGGTTATTTTTTTTAACTAGGCAAACTTAAGAAAGAAATTTGTATTCAAGAGATTCCGGTAGTCCGAGACTTTTTGAATGTGTTCCAAGATAAACTACCCGGACTGTCAATGGACAGAGAAGTTAAATTCACCATAGATCTTCAACCAGGCAACCAGCTTATTTCGGTTGCCCCTTACCGCATGAATCATATTGAGATGGAGAAGTTGAGAAAACATATCAATAAATTGTAGAATAGTAGATTCATCCGACATAGTGTATCCCCTTAGGGTGCCGGAGTCACATTTACAAGAAAGAATGATGGAATGTTAAGATTATGTATTAACTATAAATGACTGAATAGGGTCACGATCAAGAATAAATACCAAATCCCCAGGATCGATGACCTTTTTTATCAGTTGTAGGGTGCCTAAGTCTTTTAAAAAATAGACTTGCATTCAGGTTACCATCAGGTTAAGATCAAGATAGAAGACATTCCTAAAAAAGTTTTTCGAACCAGATACGGATACTATGAGTTTCTGTTCATGTCATTTGGACTAACCAATGCACCAACCATATTTATGGATTTGATGAACAGAATTTTTAGACAATTCCTGGATCATTTCGTCATTGTATTTATTGTCAATATCCTGGTCTATTCAAAAAATAGAGAGGAACACGCTCACTATCTGACTAAGGTTTTACAGGTTCTTAGAGAAAAGAAATTGTATGTAAAGTTGAGTAAGTGTGGGTTCTAGCTCGAGCAGTCTATCTTCCTAGGGCACATCATATCAAGGGATGGAGTCTCAGTGAACCTAAAAAAGTTGAGGCAGTGCTCGTCTAGGAAAAATTAACTTCAGTCAAGGAGATTCGTAGCTTTCTACGGATAGTAGGTTATTATTGCATGTTTGTGGAAGGATTTTCTAGTCTATCTGCTCCTTTGACTCAGCATACAAAGAAGAATGTCAAGTTTGAGTGGAACGAGAATTGTGAAAAGAATTTTTTAGAACTAAAGAAGAGGTTAACTACTGCACCTGTGTTGGCTTTATTGAGTGGGACAGGTGGATATACAGTTTATAGTGATGCCTCTTACCTAGGGTTGAATTATGTTCTGATGTAGCATGGAAATGTCATATCCTATGGGTTTAGGTAGTTGAAGAGTCATGAGAAAAACTACCCTACCCATGACTTAGAACTCGTTGCGATTATCCACTTTTTGAAGACTTAGCATCATTACTTGTATGGGGAGACCTTTCAGATCTATACTGACCATAATAGCTTGAAACACATATCCACTAAAAATGATCTCAACATGCGTAAGAAAAGATGGATAGAACTCCTCAAGGACTACGATTGCAACATCTTGTATCACCCGGGCAAGGGCAACGTGGTGGCCGATGCACTTAGCAGAGAAAGTGCAGGTATATTAGCTCACCTAATGGTTTCAGAATACAGGGCAATAGGGATCGCACAATAGGTACGACTTTAGGACCTAAAAAAGGTTACATGTTTGGCCCACCTAATTGTTCAACCTGAGTTGATCTAGAGAATAAAGGAAGTCTAATCTGTCGATTCCACCCTAGCAGCCCTAAAGAAAGATACAGAATAAGAAGTGAATCCAGAATTTTGAGTCTCTGCCGATGGGTTGTTTAGATTTCAAGACAGGGTGTGTGTTCTATATGATAGTGAGCTGAAAAGGAACATCATGACTGAGGCCCATAACTCAAAATTTATCATGCATCCCGGAAGCACTAAGATGTATCAAAGTATGTGATTCTGATTTTGGTGGGACAGGATGAAATGAGATGTGGCCGACTTTGTTTTCAAGTGTTTGGTATGTCAGCAAATCAAGGCAGAGCATCAATGCCCAGACGAGCTACTTCAGCCATTACCAATTCCAGAGCGGAAGTGGGAACACATCACAATAAATTTCGTGACATAATTATCTAGGGCATGCTCGGGACATGATGCTATTTGGGTAATTATTGACCGGCTCACCAAGTCTTACCACTTCTTGGCCATCAAGATGACCAACCCTTTGGATAAGGCAGCAAGAATGTATATCCAAGAGATAGTTAGGTTACATGGAGTGTCAGTGACAGTAGTATCTGACAAGGACCTTAGGTTTACTTCTCGGTTTTGGTCTAGTTTTCAGCAAGCTATAGAAACAAATTTGTCCCTTAGTACTGCATTCCACCCTCAAACCGACGGACAATCAGAAATGACAATTCGCACACTAAAAAATATGCTCCGAGCTTGTGTTATTGACTTCGGGGGCTATTGGGATGATCATTTACCCTTAATAGAGTTCGCCTATAATAACAACTACCAAGTAAGTATTGGCATGGCTCCGTACGAGGCGTTATATAGCTGTCCATGCAGATCTTTGATTTGTTGGGAAGAGGTGTGTGATAGAAAATTGTTTGATTCAGATCTTGTGGAGGAGACTACAATCAAAATAGTTAAGATCAAGAAGAACATCCAGATGGCTCAGAGTAGGTCGAAGAGTTATGCGGATACCTAAAGCAGGGATTTGGAGTTTGAGAAAGGTGATCGAGTGTTTCTTAAGGTCACTCCTTTCAAGGGAATCAGTAGGTTTGGTAAGAGAAAAAAATTAAATCATCGGTTTATTGGGTCATTTGAAATCTTAGACAGAATTGACACCGCCGCCTACAGACTGGCACTGCCTCCAGAACTATTCAAGGTCTATAATGTGTTTCATCTGTCCACACTACACAAGTACAACCCGGATCCCTCTTACGTTTTGGCCCACGAGCCCCTTTACTCTAGGAGGATCTGTCCTACGAAGAGGTAGGTATTGTGGACTGAAAGAGCAAAGTACTCTAGCACCAGAAATTTTTTTTTATTAAAGTGCTATGGAAGAATCACACATAGAGAGAAGCCACATGGGAGCTAGAATCAGATTTCAAAGCCTAATATCTCCAACTGTTTGATTGAGTGAGAAAGAGACAAATATGAGGGACCAAAATTCTTTTAAAGGGGGAGAGTTGTAATATCCGGGCCCAAAATTTGGCCCGAGATTATTTTTTTAAAAAATAAAAATAAATATAAATATATATGAATATAATTTTTAAACTTATAAATTTTTATTTAATGTAAAAATTAGAAAAAAATAGGTGGATGATGAAATTAAAAATAATTTTGAAAAAAAATGGGTGAAAATTTGGAGTTGGTGGTATTTTTGAAAGAAAAATCAAAAACTGAGGGTCAAAACATAATTTTAAAAAATGTGCCATATAAGACCGCCCAGTCAGCAACCCCAACAAATCGGAGCGCGCTGCGTGGCAAGGCATGTTGACTTGGTCCAACGCGGGAGGCCATGCTGGCAATTTGTATGCCTGCGATTGGACGGTCCGGATTTATTCTCACGCGCGTGGACAGTCCAGATCCGTTCCCTCCTCAGGTGCGATCGGACGGTCACAAATAAACGGATGAATGGTCCAGATTCGTTCCCTCTTTAAATGCAATCGTACGGTCGAAATCAAATGCGATGGACGGCCTAGATTAAAGGGAGACATGTATAAATATATCACTTTATACCGAACCCTAACCCTAGCTGCCAACCCCCCGCTGAAGAAGAATAACCAGTCGCTAGAGAAGGGAGCCAATCGCCACCCCCCGCCGTGTCGGAGCCACCTCCGACAGCCAAAAAAGGTAAAAAAAAAAAAATTATATTCGCTCAAAATTAAATTTTGAACATCCCCATGGTTAAATCAAAGCAAAATGACCAGCAGATGAGTCGAAAATTGCGGGTAAAGCCCGCTGCCACCGCCGCAGGAAAAACCAAAAATCGCTTCTGATGAGCCTTTTTCCGATTTCTGTTTCGTGCGATTTTTCCATCATTGTATTCAACATTCTGTTTCCCATAGGTTGACTAAAGAAAAACACCCAATAGCGAAAGTAAGCTGACAGAGCCGCCGTACCGAAAAACTCTGTTGTTGGTAAGTTTCTGTTTTTCGACTTTTTTGGCCAATCGAGGCCCCTTAACATGTTTTCTCATAGACATGAGAATAAACCTGGTCGAAATAGGCTAAAACTAGTCAAAATGGCTAGTTCGAGGCAAACTGACGCCACGAGTGGCGGTGCCATTGCTAGAGCACGGCGGTGCCGTCGTATCAAAATTCTGAAATTGGCCGAAAAATAGTTTCAACACTAATTTTAGATTTTTGAGGTATTTTTTGGTATGTGAAGCGTGTTTCAATCTCCGCAAAAAAATTTAGAAAACCCGGAGATAACCAGTAGGCATAGTTGAAAGCTTAGTATTTCAGACACTGATTCGGGTAAGAATCCCTCGCCTTATTCCCTGTATAGAATTGAAGTCTAATTATAAATAATATGATATTTTGCGTAATTTAAAAAATTTCGATAATTAATTACAGGTTACTAATGAAGTTGGAACCGATTATTTATCATTGTTTATCCTGTTTTAATTGATTGATTGATTTTACAGTTTTAAATGCATAATAATACGCTGGAGTTAGTAAGATGATTCAGTTGTATTTTCTTGATGCATGTATTGCTTGTTTTGTATGATTTACAGTTAAATTATGGAACTGTAAATTAAATTTAAATACAAAATTACTTTATTGAATGAATTAATGAATGGTAGCCTTACTGAATATCTTGTAAGATGGTGGACAGAACGGGTACATAGAGAACCTTACCGTGAACATTGTCTCATACCAGACGAGGTATCGAAGATTGGTATTTTGGCGCTCATACCATACGGGGTATGGTGACGACCCCTTTCACCCTCATACCGGACATGATATTAAGCGATGGTATGAGGATGAGGTATGAGGATGGTCGGTTAGTTGAGAATGTTGAATAAGGGTTCATGCGTAGTGTGTAACACCCCAAACCTTTTATTATTATTATTATTATTTTATTTTATTTATTATTGGAATTATTTTG
This sequence comes from Carica papaya, assembly GCF_054855325.1. Lineage (NCBI taxonomy): Eukaryota > Viridiplantae > Streptophyta > Magnoliopsida > Brassicales > Caricaceae > Carica > Carica papaya. The sequence goes on from NC_142310.1 coordinate 12,064,735, forward strand.
TTTTTATTTCATTCTAATAATTAATTTATTTTGTAATAATTATATGTTTTAATTTAATTTAATTTAATAGAAATAAAAATAATAATAATGATAAAATGGGGTAAAATTATTTTTGGGATTTAATTGAAATTGATTTTGGAAAAAAGAGGTGAAAATTTAGATTATGTGGTGTTTTTGAAAAGAAAATCAAAAATCGTGGGTCAAAACAGAATTTAAAAAAATTGTGTCACGTCAGCAGACCGGTCAGCAGCCCCGGCCAACCAGGACACGCCGCGTGGCAGGGATGCTGACACGGGAAGCCACGCGGGATGGAGACACGTGGGCGATCCGCGTGCGCGCGATCGAATGACCTAGATCCGTTCCCGCGCGTACGGACGACCTAGATCAAAAGCGCACATGGAAGGCCCAGATCTCACACGTGCGAATGGCCCAGATTTATTTTCAATTTAATCGCAATCGGATGACCCATATTAAATCGTGATGGACGGCTCAGATTAAAAGGGGAAGGTTATAAATAATCGCATCCACACCCAACCCCAAACCCTAGCTGCCAGAACCCTCACCGGAGAAGATGACCCAGCCATCGGAGGAACCGACCGCCGCAACCCGCCGCCGCACCGGAGGATTTTCCGGCTGCCAAACGAGGTTGACCGGAGCAAAACACCAAATCACAACTCGCGCCGGAGGAGCTGCCGCACCCGAGAGCTTAGTCGCCGGTAAGTCTCGATTTTTTAGAATTTTTTGGCCCACTGAGGGCCCTAGGGGTGTTTTATCATAGGAACCAATGCAAGTTTGGCCGAATTCGGCCAAAAATGGCCGAAAACGGCCAACCTGAGGCGGATCGCCGTTGTGGGCGGCGTTGCCGCCGCCGAAACACGGCGAAGTCGCCGTGCAGGAATTCCGAAATTGGCCGAGTAGGCCCTAGATCTGATTTTGAGTTTTTTCAAGACACGTGCAGATACTGGAAGTGGGTTTCGATTTTCGAAAAAAAAATTCAGAGAATCTAGGGACTGCCCGTAAACGCAGTGAGAACTCGATTTTAGACGCCGAAACAAGTAAAGATCACTCACCCTATTTCTTATTACGGCATTAAAGCTTAATAAATGATAAAATGGTATGTTATGAATTAATTAGATATATATAACTAATGGAGCCCGAATCTGATGTATTTTTTGGTTAGTTGTTGTTTGATTTATTTTACAGTTTTAAATGCAGTATGGTGCCTGATGTGTTTATTATATGGTTTCGTATGCATGAATCACGGTTTTATTTATTATGATTTGAATTATTGTGAACCCGATGTTATGTTGCTTTGTTTGGTGTCCACTACTAGTTTACGTGTTTATGTTTGATTGGATAATTGAGACTAAGAAAAATGAAAAAATGTATGTGAATTGATAAATGGATAATGTCGACAGCCTAATTAGATATCCTGGCAGATGGTGAACAGACCGGGTCCATAGGGAACCCTACCAGGAACGTGGTCTCTCATATCGGACAGGGTATGGAGACTTTATATGTTTTGGCGCCCATATCGGACGGAGTATGGGGACGGCCCGTTTCACCCTCATACCGAACGGGGTATTGAGGTTTATGGTTTTGCTGCCCATACCGGACGGGGTATGGGGACGACCCTGTAATTAAGTTATTAATGTGAATGGTTCACGTATAACGGGGACCTCCTATGGATCCCCATGGATACTAGTAGGCTGATAAAAGAGGAAATTTGTTGCCTGATGATTGAAATACAAAAGTATGATATGTGTTATGTTATAGAGTGTGCATGATCTTATGATGTTTATAATGTTATTGTTTCTCATAAGATTTTTTCATGAATCTCACCGAGGTAAGTGGACAGTAAATATTTTTATTATTGATAAATGAGTTTGTTATAAATTATGCTTCATTGGTCGTTTTTGTTTTCTATTAACATTTACTTCTGTGACAGTGAAATAGTATGATGTCTTTACTGGGCTAGTGTAGCTCATTCCTTACTTAACCATTTCATATTAAGAAGACTTGGTTCCCGAACCCGTCCCGCAGGAAGACAGCGAGTAGATGTCGAAAGATTTCATAGTTTTATTTATAACATTCATCTCTAGTATTTACTTTATTTATTTTATTCTTTCATACGTTTAGTATGTTTGGATTATTGTGTAAGGGATATTAATCAAAAATTTTATTTCGCTTCTGCACTTAAAATTTTTCTTATATATATATTTTTCTTTAAAATTCCGGAGCTGTTACAGTTGGTATCAGAGTCGTGTTCCTCGAACCTATCCCTTACACAATAATACTTAGAGGAATAGCAAACTGAGAATCATTACTCAACTCTTCCTTGTGAAATGTAGGTGCAGAGAGCTGATGAGAGGGAGACCCCCACTAAACCGAGCAGCCACAGTATTGCCTGACACCGCCACAGTATAATCCGGTGCCCCCACTATATCAGCAGGTGCCACCACAGGGCCCCCCAGTCTATCCTCAGCCCGGCCCAGTCCCTCTTCCACGGGACCCAGCTCCATCCCTGATTGACCCGAGCTACGTAGAGAGGCACAGAAGACTAAACCCTTCCACTTTTGCAGGGGAGTCCTCTTTCGAAGATACCCAGTACTTGTTGGCAGAGATAGAGAAGACTTTCAAGACCTTAGGAGTGGTTCTTGAGCAGATGGTTACTCTTGTTTCCTACATACTGGTGGGGGAAGCAGATCATTGGTGGGAGCTCAAACAAATCACCCTGCCTACGCCAGTCACTTGGGAGCAGTTCTTAGCAGCCTTTCATACGGAGTGCCTCCCCGAGCACATCCGACATTTAAAGGAGACAGAGTTTGTTCAGCTGGTCCAGGGAAACATAACGGTATCAGAATATGCTCGTAAGTTCCTAGAGCTGGGCCAATATTCCCCTAAGACATTGATGGATGAGAGCAGAAAGGTCAGGAGATTCTAGTGGGGCTTCCGCCCAGAGATCAAGCAGTACTTATTGGTACTAGATCTCAAGACATATTCAGCCGTTCTAGCAAAGGCACAGATCGTGGAGAGGAGTTTCAACACCCTTTCTCAGTCAACAGGGAGTCACAGACCCTTGGCTCCACCCCGCAGACCAGCACCTACTGCGCCTGTCCAACAAAATAAAAGGCTCAGACTGGTGATCCAGGTCCCCCCTTAGGCTCCAGGGGCAGCACGTGGCAAGATCTGTCAGCACTGCGGCAGGAATCACGGGGACCGACCATGCTATTCCCTCAACAACACCTGTCACATATGTGGTAGTGCCCAGCACTATGCGAGAGAGTGTCCGAGGAACCAGAATCAAGAAAGACCTTCTTTCAGGGCAGGGTTTACAACCTCACACAGCAGGATGCCGATGCCGACCCGGACGTGGTACAGGGTATGTACACTATCTGTGACCATATTGCTCATGTTTTATTTGACACTGATGCATCGCATTCATTTGTTTCACATGTTTTTGCGTCCAAACTTAATGTATCACCTGATAAACTTAATTCAATGTTGTTTGTGTCTACTACTGGGGGTGAAACACTATTAGGGGAAGTTGTCTACATGGCTTGTGCTGTGGAGATAGTAAATAAGAAACTGAGTGTAGACCTAATAGGGTTAGACACGGGAGATTTTGATGTAATTTTAGGGATGGATTGGCTAGCGGCGTATCACGCCACCATAGATTGCTTTAACAAGAAGGTTGTATTTAATCCTGCTAATAAGGAGTCATTTACAAATTAATAAAATTATTTTATATTTATTCTTTGATGGCAAGTTTTCTTAATTTTTAAGTACTTTAACCTTGCTATTTTCTCTAACTAGGCAATACCAAAAAGGAAATTGTATCCAAGAGATTCTGGTAGTTCGAGACTTTCCAAATATGTTTCTGGACGAACTGCCCCAACTACTAGTGGGCAGGGAAGTTGAGTTCACTATAAACCTACAACTAGACACCCAGCCCATTTCGGTTGCTCTTTATCGCATGAGCCGCGTTGAGATCGAAGAGCTGAGAAAACAGATCACTGAATTGCAATACAGTGGTTTTATTAGACACAGTGTGTCTCCTTGGGGTGCCGGAGTCACGTTTGCCAGAAAGGGAGATGGAATGTTGAGACTGTGTATTAATTACAGAGGATTGAACAATGTCACAATCAAGAACAAATATCTCCTTCCCAGAATTGACGACTTCTTCGATCAGCTACAGGGTGCGCAGATCTTCTCCAAAATAGACCTGCGATCAGGTTACCATCAGGTGAGAATAAGAACAGAAAACATCACCAAAACGACCTTTCGAACCAGGTACGGACACTATGAATTCCTAGTCATGCCATTTGAGCTAACCAACACCCCGGCCATCTTTATGGATCTGATGAATAGGGTCTTCAGAGAATTCTTGGATCAATTTGTTATTGTGTTCATCGATGACATCTTGGTCTACTCAAAAAGTAGAGAAGAGCATGCTCACCATCTAGCCCAAGTTTTGCAGGTCCTCAGAAAAAAGAAGCTATATGCAAAGTTAAGTAAGTGTGGATTCTGGCTTGAGCAGACCGCCTTCCTAGGACACATCATATCGAAGGAATGAGTATCAGTGAATCCCGAAAAGGTTGAAGTGGTACTTGGCTGGGAGAAGTTGACATCAGTTAAGGAGATCCATAGCTTCCTGGGAATGGCAAGTTATTACCACAGGTTCGTCAAAGGATTCTTTAGTCTAGCGGCTCCCCTAACCCGGCTCACAAAGAAGAATGCCAAGTTTGAGTGGAATGAGGACTGTGAGAGGAGCTTTTCAGAATTAAAGGAGCGGCTGACCACTGCACCCGTACTGACTTTATCGAGTGGATCAAGGAGATATACAGTTTATAGTGATGCCTCCTATCTAGGCCTGGGTTGTGTCCTAATACAGCATGAGAAGGTCATAGCCTATGGGTCCAGATAGTTAAAGAATCATTAGAAGAATTACCCCACCCATGACTTGAAACTAGTCGCAATCATACACGCCTTGAAAACCTGGCGCTATTATTTATACGGAGAGACATTTCAGATCTATACCGATCATAAGAGTTTTAAACACATATTCACCCAAAAAGATCTCAACATACGTCAAAGAAGATGGATGGAACTCCTTAAAAACTATGATTGTGATATCTTGTATCATCCGAGTAAGGGCAACGTAGTGACAGATGCCCTCAGTAGGAAAAGTGCAGGTATCTTAAACCATTTAATGGTTTCAGAACGCAGGCAAATTGGGGCCACACAACAGGTTCGGCTTCAAGACCTGAAGAGAGTCGCATATTTGGGCTGTCTGACCGTCCAACCCGAGTTAATAATGAGAACAAGGGAAGCCCAGTCAGTCGACCCTGCCCTAGTAGCCCGCAAGAATGATGCAGAATAGGGAGTGAGCTCAGAATTATGAATCTCTATCGATGAGTTACTTCGGTTCAAGGACAGGGTGTGTGTCCCAGACGACAATGAGTTAAAGAGAGACATCATGATAGAATCCCACAGCTCGAAGTTTGCCATGCATCCCGGAAGCACAAAAATGTACCAAAGCATGCGACCCCGATTTTGGTAGAATGGGATGAAGAGGGACATAGCTGACTTTGTATCTAAATGCTTGGTATGTCAGCAGGTCAAGGCAGAGCATCAACGCCCAGGCGGGTTACTTCAACCCTTACCGATCCCAAAGTAAAAGTGAGAACATATCGCCATGGACTTTGTAACGGGATTACCCAAGGCACGTTCAGGACATGACGCCATCTGGGTAATTATCGACCGGCTTACCAAGTCTTCCCACTTCCTAGCCATCAGGATAACTGATCCCTTGGACAAGTTGGCAAGAATGTATATCCGGGAAATAGTTAGATGCATAGAGTTCCAGTGACAGTGGTATCCGACAGGGACCCCAGGTTTACTTCTCGGTTTTGGAGTAGCTTTCAGCAGGCCATGGGAACAAAGCTGTCTCTCAGTACTGCCTTTCATCCTCAGACTGATGGACAATTAGAAAGGATAATCTGTATACTTGAGGATATGCTCCGAGCTTGTGTCCTTGACTCTGAGGGCCATTGGGACGACCATCTATCCCTGATAGATTTTTCTTACAACAACAGCTACCAAACGAGCATTGGTATGGCTCCGTATGAGGCGTTATATGGGCGTCCATGCAGATCGCCAATTTGTTGGGAAGAAGTGGGTGACAGAAAATTGTTCGGCCCAGAGTTGGTGGAGGAGACCACGTCTAAAATAGTTAAAATCAGAAAAAACATTCAGACGACTCAGAGCAGGCAGAAGAGTTATGCGGACACCCGGAGGAGAGATTTAGCGTTTGAGCAAGGCGACCAGGTGTTCCTTAAGGTCACTCCTTTCAAGGGAATTAGTAGATTCGGCAGGAGGAAAAAACTGAACCCCTGATTTATTGGACCATTTGAAGTCTTAGACAGGATTGGTACTGCCGCCTACAGACTAGCACTACCTCCAGAGCTCTCCAAGGTCCACAATATGTTCCTTGTATCCATGCTACGTAAGTACAACCCGGACCCCTCTCATGTCTTGGCTCATGAACCGCTTTCACTTCAAAAAGACTTATCTTATGAGGAAGTACCAGTCAGTATCACGGACCGAAATAGCAGGATACTCCGCAACCGAAAAATATCATTTGTAAAGGTAGTGTGGCAGAACCACTCGCCAAGGGAGGCTACCTGCGAGCTAGAATAAGACTTTTGAGCCCAGTATCCCCATTTGTTTGACCAAGAGTAAGAGGCAAATTTGGGGGACCAAACCTTTTATTATTATTATTATTATTATTATTATTGGAATTATTTTGGTTTTATTTCATTTTAATAATTAATTTATTTTGTAATAATTATATGTTTAAATTTAATTTAATTTAATTTAATAGAAATAAAAATAATAATAATGATAAAATGGGGTAAAATTATTTTTGGAATTTAATTGAAATCGATTTTGGGAAAAAAAGGTGAAAATTTGGATTCTGTGAGAGTTTTTTTAAAAAAAATCGAAAACCGGGAGTCAAAACGCAATTTAAAAAAATTACACCACGTCAACAGCTACGTCAGCAGCCACGGCCAACTAGGACACGCCATGTGGCAGGGACACTGACGGGGGAAGCCATGCGGGACAGAGACACGTGAGCGATCCGCGTGCACATGATTGAACGGCCTAGATCCATTCCCGCGCGCATGGACAGTTCAGATCAAAAACGCGCATGGACGGTCCAGATCTCACACGTGCAGACGGTCCAGATCGCATCGCGATGAACGGTCCAGATTTATTTCTAATTTAATCCCGATCGGATGGCCCAAATTAAATCGTGATGGACGGCTCAGATTAAAAGGGGAAGGTTATAAATAATCGCATCCACACCCAACCCCAAACCCTAGCCGCCAGAACCCTCACCAGAGAAGACGACCCAGCCACCAGAGGAACCCGCCGCCGCCAGCCAGCGCCGCACCAGAGGATTTTTCGGCCGCCAAACGAGGTTGACCGGAGCAAAACACCAAATCGCAACTCGTGCCGGAGGAGCTACCACACCCGAGAGCTTCGCCGCTGGTAAATCTCAATTTTCTAGAATTTTTTGGCCCACCAAGAGCCCTAGGGGTGTTTTATCACAGGAACCAATATAAGTTTAGCTGAATACGGCCGAAAATGGCTGGAAACGGCCAACCCGAGGCAGATCGCCGCCGTGGGCGGCGGCGCCGTCGCTGTGCTGGAATTCCTAAATTGGCCGAGTAGGCCCTAGGTCTGATTTTGAATTTTTTTGGGACATGTGCAGGTACTGAAAGTGGGTTTCAATTCCCAGAAAAAAAATTCAGGGAATCTAAGTCGCCCGTAGGCGCAGTGAGAATCCGATTTCAGACGCCAAAACAAGTAAGGATCACTCATCCTATTTCCTATTACGGCATTAAAGCTTAATAAATGATAAAATGCTATGTTATGAATTAATAGATATGTATAATTAATTAAGGTTGCTAATGGAGCCCGAATCTGATGTATTTTTTTGGTCAGTTGTTGTTTGATTTATTTTACAGTTTTAAATGCAGTATGGTGTCTGATGTGTTTGTTCTATAGTTTCGTATGCATGAATCACGGATTCATTTATTATAGTTTGAATTATTGTGAACCCGATGTTATGTTGTCTTGTTTGGTGTCCATTACTAGTTTACGTGTTTATGTTTGATTGGATAATTGAGACTAAGAAAAATGAAAAAAGGTATGTGAATTGATAAATGGATAATGTCGACAGCCTAACTAGATATCCTGTGAGATAGTGGACGGACCGGGTCCATAGGGAACCCTACCGGGAACGTGGTCTCTCATATCGGATGGGATATGGAGACTTTATGTGTTTTGGCCCCTATACCGGATGGGGTATGGGGACGGCCCGTTTCACGCTCATACTAGACGGGGTATTGAGGTTTATGGTTTTGGCGCCCATACCGGACGGGGTATGGGGACGGCTCTGGAATTAAGTTATTAATGTGAATGGTTCATGTGTAGTAGGGACCCCCTATGAATCCCCATGGATACTAGTAGGCTGATAAAAGAGGAAATTTGTTGCCTGATGATTGAAATACAAAAGTATGATATGTGTTATGTTACAGAGTGTGCATGATCTTATGATGTTTATAATGTTATTGTTTCTCATAAGATATTTTCATGAATCTCACCGAGGTAAGTGGACAGTAAAGGTTTTTATTATTGATAAATGAATTTGTTATAAATTATGCTCCATTGGTCGTTTTTGTTTTCTACCAACCTTTATTTTTATGACAGTGAGATAGTGTGATGTCTTTACTGGGCTAGTGTAGCTCATTCCTCACTTAACTATTTCTTATCAGGAAGACTTGGTTCCCAAGCCCGTCCCACAGGTTGACGGCGAGTAGATGTCTAAAGATTTCATAGTTTTATTTATAACATTCATCTCTAGTATTTACTTTATTTAGTTTATTCTTTCATACGTTTAGTACGTTTGGATTATTGTTAAGGGATATTAATCAAAATTTTTATTTCGCTTCCGCACTTAGAATTTTTCTTATATATATACATTTCCCTTTAAAATTTCGAGGTCGTTATATAGTGAGGATATTCCTATGGACCCCCATGGATACCAGTAGGTAGATAAAAAGGAAAAGTTGTTGTTCTAGTTAATTGAATATGAAATTATGATGTTTTTGTGTTATTACCTCTATAAGTCGTTTTTTAAAAATCTCGTCACGGTAAGTATGTAGTAAATAATTTTATTTATAATAAATGAATTTACTTAAATTAAGAGCTCCATTAGTTATTTTTATAATTTTTACTAACCTTCATTTCTATATCGGTGAGTATTGTGACATTCTTACTGGGCTAGTATAGCTCACTCTTTCATTAAATATTTCAGATCAAGAGGACCAAGATCCAGATTCCAATCCACAAAAGGGTTGTGAATAAGATGCCCAGTCGTTTACTTTCTATTTATTTTTTTATTTTTCGTTGTTCTTTTAGAAGGGTTATTCTTATAACCCTATTGGGTATTCTAAATTATTGTGTAAGGAATATAAACCTTAACTCTATTATTTTGCTTCCGCATTCAATTTATGATTCTATTTCCTTTTAAGTCCCAGGTCATCACAAAATTAGTTCTTCTCATGGAATATGGTTCCAACAACTAAATAATTATAGGAGAAAAATCTTGATATAATTCGAAAAAACAGAGAGCAAGTTCCCGTACATATTTTAATAAAAAAAGACATAATTTTCTGATTTATAATAATAAAGAAAAAGATTTAAAAATAAAATACTAGGACTAACCTATACATTGATAAAAACTACTATAAAAGTTAAACATAACAATAAGGTAGCTTGTATGATAACTACCTTTTTCTAAAATTAAATTATAACTAAAACTTTATTAACTGTGTAATTAAATTTCTTCTGAAATTAGAATTATTCAGTTAAAAAGTATATGATATGAACTTAATGCATTGGTTTTTATTATTAACAAAAATTTGACGTATTACTAATTATATATATTAAGCTAGTGTTAGATATGAAATGTGTATTAAGTCATTAACAATACAAAAGAAAATATTGAAAGAAAATATTTGGTGAAAATATGAAGCTTCAAATGTTTTTAAGGAATGAAGATTTCATTAAGCAAAATATACAACCCCGAGACTTTCAACAAAAATTATGAGAGCCAAAGAATCAAATTTATATTTTGATACCTTTTTAGAAATTTAAATTATATTTGAAAGTTTTTTTAAAAAAAAAATTTAAAAATGCTTTGAAGCTTAAAAAAAAATGAGTGTTACAATGAGTAGGTGTAGTTGTAAATGTTGACATGTTAAAACATTTAAGAAATTAGCGTGTAACAATTATGAACCGAACTACTTCATATTAAACCAAAATTGAAAGGGAAAATTTTTGGATTAAAGATTAGTACGATTTCTCTTTTGGTATAGTATAATCTGAAGTGAAAAAAATTTCAATTCAATCCACTTTAGATTGAAATAGACTATTCTCTAATTTTTTCTAAAAAAAATATTTCTATTTTCCCCTTTATGTGTATATACATGTATATAAACATACACAAAATCAAAATTATCAAACTAATGTTTGCAATAAATAATGAAAAAATTTAAGAATATCAAGGAAAAAAAATATTAGTTACTATATAATAAACTAGAAAAATTATTACTAAAAGTGTATAAAATGACATTAAGTCACGTACATGTAGAGTACTAGAGAAGAGATGATGAACAACATATAAAAGTTGTTAAGGAGATGAGAGGCAATGAGTCTTGCAAATGCAAACCACTAGAGCAGTAGGAGATGAGAGGAGAAAATGAAGGCAGGAGATAAGAGCTATACACAATCAACAATAAAGACGAGTGAGTAAATATAGTTGTGGCTCGCTCCCATCGTTTAGTGAAAAATGTGACAAATGCATAAGGAAATAGAAGAGGACTCATGAAAGGCAATAGCCATGAGAGGAAATAGAAAATGAGAAGTTGGTTAGTTTTGTAAACTATAGTGAGGTAGGTTTTCTCTTTCAAATATATATTATTTTTTAAAGTTTTAATTGTGTTGGTTGGTTTAGACAGAAATTAGATAGAAAAAGATTGGTCTTTATTGTTTTTAAAGTTCCTAAACTAATGATCGAACTGTAAAATATGAATCATTCTAATCTAATTCAAACAGATCATATGTGTATTAATAAATAAATATCAGATAAAATTATTTTTTGTACATTATTTAAAAATAGCATAGAAGATCTCAAATAGATTATTTGAGTAAGCGCAAGATTAATGGTCATACTTTGATAAATCAAGTAGACATTTTTCTTCGATACCTAATTTTATTTTTATCATTACATCTAATTTGAATATTAAAAAAAAAAAACAAATTTTTTTTATCAAATTAATTGTTGAAACGTCTTGCCATTATTAGATTCACAATTGAATATCTTGATCTTATTTGATAACTACGATATCAATACATTACACTCTAATATTAGATATTGTGAAATTGAAATTCTTTAGATTTGAAAACTACAATCTTATCCCACTTTTAGGTAAACGTTAACCATAAAACTTACAAATATTTTTTATTTTACGAATTCTTAAACTAAAAACTCAATTATTATAAATTGATATGAATTATAAAACTCCATATTTGTGGTTGTTGAGAAAGCTAAATTTATTATTATAATATTATTTGAAGCTTGACTTTATGTGCAACCCAAATGGAGATTACACGTTGAATCTGTCTCCTGTGGTTGGTGAGATGGAACCACCATAAGCCGTCAATATGTTAAAAACCCACTTTAATTTTAACTTTCTCAACAAAACCAAACAAAATACTAATGGCTGCTCAAAGTTTTAACCCAATTTACCTCAGTAAATTTCTGGGTAGGTACATAAATCTACACTTTTTGTACTTCAAGTTATTAATATAAAATAAAATATCTACTTAAAATCTATATGTAATTAGACTTGCCCATGAATGAGATTTGTAAATAGATAAATAACAAAGCACATATAAATTATAACTATGAAAACTAGTTTTGTGTAAAATGTAAAAAAAAAAAAACCTAATTTTTCTTTTAATCTTTATCGTTGAGGTGTAAGATTAAAAGAAGTTATGAAATACGTAACTTTCTTACATTTTCACTCTTTTAAACTTTTTTAATAAAAATATTAAATATTTGATTGATCTTATCTAACCAATAAATAATCTGCACCAGAGTATGCAGTTGTCTCATTCATGATTTACTTGAACAATAAATGAAACATGCAAACCCTCAATTTAGATCAACATATAAATTCTCCATCTAAAAATTTTTTTTAACAAACACTTGATCCACACATGGTGTATAGAGTATAATAAACCAAGATAGATAGATGACAGAAAATACATATATATACATACATACATATTATATAAAAGGTGCAAGTAAGGATGAATGAGTATATTTAATTTCTTGGTTGACTTGGTTAAAAAGGCTGACTGACCACCATGATCGAATAAAATAACTTAAATCTCCATTTCCATGGCCTTCTCTTCGAGGCTCACCAACCATTACTCATTTACAAAAAAACATAAAAGAAAATTCCAGATAAACAAATCCATATTGGCTATGAAAATGGTATTCACATCCAACAATAAGTTGTCTTTGAAAATGTTTGACCCCCATCAAATTAAACAAATCCAAATTCAAAAGGAAAGAATATAAAATTAATTTCCCTTTTCTCAAATAATAATAATGGTAATAATAACAGAGAGGATTGATATGAAAATGATGGAGGGGTCTAAATTAATCGCCTCTGGAAGGGGACCATGGAGTCATATCCATGGGATAGCTACCCAGAACGCGCAAGAAAGAGGTGAACTCCTGTACCTCAGCCAGTGCGTTCTGCGCTCTCACTTCCGCCATGGACGCCTCAAAATCCACATAGAACATGTACTCGAAGTGTTTTGCAGTGCCCACGTTGGCGTCGTCAACCAACCGGATCGGCCGATTCCGGTGGGGTCGGGACTCGATCTTTGTCAGGCTGATGTTGCGGAAGGCGAATGCAGACAGAACTTTGAACAGAACGCTCGTGCCCTTGTCGTGGGCAAACACGATGCTGGTCTTGAATGGCCGGTCTGTGCGCGGGATGATGGGCTCCCGTGCAAGCATCACGAAACGGGTCACGTTCCCGGAGTCGTCCTGGATGCCGTCGGCGAGAATCTGCAGTCCGTAAAGTTCCGCTGCACGGGCGCTGGCGATCGCCGCCGTGTCACGAAGGTTGTTCGCCGCTATGTACTCGGCGGCGCCGGCCGTATCATCGACAGCCTCGCGAGCCACGTTGAGACCCAGTTTGGTAAGCGTGTGCTCACATTGGGCTAGAGCCTGCGGGTGAGAGATGACCCGGTTCAGATACTCCTTTCGGACCCCCGGCAAGGCGAGAAGACAGTGGTGGACCGGGAGCTGGACCTCACCCACGATGTGAAGCCGGTGCCGGAGAAGGAGATCGTAATTTCTATGGATCGAACCTCCGAGAGAGTTTTCAACAGGGAGAACCGCTCGGTCAGCGATCCAGAGCTCCACCGCCTGAAACGCGACCTCAAACTGATCACAAGGAATGGCCTCGCAGTTAGGATAAGCTTTACCGGCGGCGGCTTCAGAGTACGCGCCGGGAACACCCTGGTAGGCGACGCGTAACTGAGAACCGTGCATGGGAGCCGGAGATAGGTCTGTTATGGAGAGCGGCTTCTGTGGCGGCGAACTGGTGTTGGCTTTATTGATCGGAACCAGATTGAGTTCGATAGAGGTCTTGTGGCCGTTAACAGCAGCGACGTGACCGGCGCCAGTAGAAGGTTCAGAGGAGGAGCCAGACTTGTCGGTGGGTTGCTCCTGAGAAGCGACCTTACTGGCAAGAATAGCACAGGAGCTCTGCCAGTCTGCACGGCTAGAACCGACGCCATTGGGGAACTGTACATGGTCGGATCTGTACATACAGTGGAGAGACATTCGGCGAGATTGGTTGAGACGGAGGAGATGACGGCGGTGGGTTTTTACCAGAGGATTCTGGGAAATGGGTGGGGATAAGGCCTGCATCTGGTTAAAAATTGAGAAGAAAGAAAGAAAGAAAGAAAGAAAGAAAGAAAGAAGAAGAAATTTAGCTTGGTGTTCTCTGGGAAGGGAACGTCAAGCTGAGGAGATGAAGAGGGTTGCAGGGGATTTTATATTGGGATAGGAAGGAAGGAGAAGATGGTGTGTGGGCGGAGATGGTTTGGTCAATCTCACACCTACCCCCTCCCCCTTACTCTCCTATTTCACATGTTTCTTCATTCATATAAAATTTATTATTATTTACCTTTTTTGAATTCCACTTTACTTTCCTATATTTTTTTTAATATATATATATATATATACATACTACTTCCAATAATTTCTGGAAATTAAGATTCTCCATTGTTTTTAAGAATAATAACATGGTTTTCACTCTAATTAATTAATATTATTGAGTTAATTTTTCTGACATGCTTTTTTAGGAAACTCATTTTAGATTTAATATTATTATTCACGTTTAAGAAAGAGACAAGAACTTTCACCCCTCGTAGTAAGGAATAGTCTTTCCACCCACCTCCACAACCAAAGTCATAATTCAAAAATGGTTACCCTTTTTTTTTTAATTTAATTTTAATTTTATTTATTTATGAACTTTATATTTTAAGGAATTGCATATATTTATTGAAACAATGAACATAATTTTTCTGTTTAAAAAAAAAAAATCAAAAGTTCACTCAATATTTTTATCTTGGAGAAGTGAATCAATTATTGAGAAGAACAAGCAACAAAAATTATTCCTTTAGGTGTCTACACATCTTACCCTTTTCAAACAAACAAAACAAAACACAAAATTAGGGTTGTATCTTTATTGTTAAACAATATCTTTATTGTAATTCATTCTCTTATATTTTCTCTACATAATCAATTAAAACTAAAATGATAAAATCATGTAGTTACAAATAATTTTTTTAAAAAAAAATTATACTAAGAGTACATACCTTAAACTATAAGACAAGATAAATGAATGCTAATAAGATATAAGTAAAAGAGCTTCAGCAATAAGTGAGCAACTGCTACATATGATGGTGGAAGAAGAACACCAGATCGATGCGTAAATGAAGAGTTAGGGTCACTAAGTAGTTATAAAAGAGTGAGATTGGAGGTTGTTTTGAGTAAAAGAGCGAAATTAGACTGGATAAACAAAAGAAGCTCTAGTTTTTTTAGTTTTATGTGATGATAAAGTATTAAAAATTGGGCAGTATCCCCTTGGTACTTTTGGAATGATTTTTTTTTTATTTCAAGAAAAATAAAATAAAATGTTAAATATGTAAAAATTTATGTGCAATTTTAAATAGCAAAACGTTATGCTTAGGTTAGGGTGGATATGAGACGAATAGATCATTTAATCCACACTTGTTTTATATGCATTATGAGTTAACATGAGATTCTTACACTAGTGGCCAAGCAAATAATAAAGTGATGCGTGAGTATCACTCCCAACGAAAATTGTTTTGATGTAACTTATAATTAACTATACTTTTTATATTATTTAAAATATTAAAATAGTGAAATTACTTGATTAATTAATCTAAAAATAAGTAAATTAATTTTTAAAAATTATCTATAGCCTTAGCAAATGTTTTCCAAGAGCTAAAGACATCAACGAATTAATTTCACATGCTTCTGTAACGGCCCCGGAAATTTAAATGAAGATGTATGTATTAAAATCTTAAATATGGAAACGTAATAAAAATTCTGATTAACATCTCTTACACAATAACTAAAAACGTATTCAACATATGAAAGAATGAGCTAATTAAAATAAATACTCGAAATAAAAACTATAAATAGAACTATAAAGTCTTTAGGCGTTTAACTCGTCGTCTTCCTGCGGAACGGGCTTGGGAACCACGTCTTCCTGATTTGAAATGGTTAAGTAAGGAATGAGCTACACTAGCCCAGTAAAGACATCACACTATCTCACTGCCATAGAAGTAAAGGTTAGTAGAAAACAAAAATAATCAATGGAGCATAATTTATAACAAACTCATTTATTAATACTAAAAACCTTTACTGCCCACCTACCTCGGTGAGATTTATGAAAATAACATATGAAAACAAAAGCATTATAACCATCATAAAATCATATATACTTTGTAACATAGTACATGTCATACTTTCGCACTTCAATAATCAAATAAATAATTTTCTATTTTACCAACCTACTAGTATCCATGGGGATCCATAGGGGGTCCCCGCTACACGTGAACTATTAACATTAATAACCTGATTCCAGGGTCATCCCCATACCTCGACCGGTATGGGTGCCAAAATCATAAACCTCAATACTCCGTCCGGTATGAGGGTGAAACAGGTCGTTCCCATATCCCGTCCGGTATGGGTGCCAAAACACATAAGGTCTCCATACCCCGTCCGATATGAGATACCACGTTCCCGGTAGGGTTCTCTACAGACCCGATCCGTCCACCATCTCCCATGATATCTAGTCAGACTATCTACATTATCCATTTATCAATTCACATAACCTTTTTTTTCCATTTTCCTTGGTCTCAATTATCCAATCATACACAAACACGTAAACCAGTAATTGACACCAAACAAGACAACACAACATCGGGTTCACCATAATTCAAACCATAATAAAAGAAATCATGATTCATGCATACGTAACCATAAAATAAATACATCACATACCATACTGCATTAAAGCTGAAAAATAGATCAAACAACAACTGACTAACAAATACACCATATTCGGGCTCCATTAGCAACCTTAAGGAATTATACACATCTATTAATTTATGAAATGCTGTTTTATCATTTATTGAGCTTTAATACCGTGATAGGAAATAGAGTGAGAGATCCTTACTTGTTTCGGGATCTGAAATCGGCTCTACAATGCGCATACGGACTGTCCCTAAATTCCCTTAATTTTCTCTGAGAAACTGAAACGCACTACCGATACCTGCACGTGTCCCAAAAAATCCCAAATCAGACCCAGGGCCCCTTCCCGGCCAATATCAGAATTCTGGCATGGCAGTTCCGCCGTGCTCCGGCGACAGCACCGCCGCCTGTAGCGGCGATCCACCTCGGATTGGCCGTTTTTGGCCGAATTCGGCCAAACTTGCATTGGTTCCTGCGATAAAACAACCCTAGGGCCCTCGGTGGGCCAAAAAATTACGAAAAACTGAGACTTACCAGCAGTGGTGCTCTCGGGTGCGGCGACTTCTCCGGTGCGAGTCGCGGTTTGATGTTTTGCTCCAGTCAACCTGTAGAAAAAATGACGGTGATCACAGTGGTATAAAAATTGCATCAAACAGGAACTGGAAAGGGCTTCATCGGAGGCAAAAACTTAGGGAAGCCGCGGCGGCGCCGCTGGACTTTGGCGGTATTTTTCGGTCGATTGGCTGGTGGTTTGACTCCGACTTGGCCATAGGCGGATTCAGTATTGAAAAACGAGCCAATGGGAGAAAATTTACCTCGTTTGGATGTAAAAAAACCCCTCCGGTGCGGTGGCGGGTGGCGGCGGCCAGCTTCTCCGGCGACTGGTTCTTCTTCTCCGGCGAGGGCATTGGCGGCTAGGGTTTGGGGTCGGGTGTGGGTGAGGTTATTTATAACCTTCCTCTTTTAATCTCAGCCGTCCATCACGATTTAATCTAAACCGTCCGATCGAGATTAAAATGGGATTAAATTTGGGACGTCCATCGCGAGCGATCTGGGCCATCCGTGCGCAATTCAATCTGGGCCATCCGCACGCATGAGATCTGGGCCATCCATGCGCGTGAGATCTGGGCCGTCTGCACGCATGAGATCTGGACCATTCGATCGCGTGCACGCGGATCGCTCACGTGGCTCCGTCCCGCGTGGTCTCCCGTGTCAGCTTCCTTGCCACGCGACGTGTTCTGGTTAGCCGGGGCCGCTGACATGGCTACTAACGTGGCACAACTTTTCTAAATTGTATTTTAACTCCCGATTTTTTATTTTCTTTTCAAAAACACCCCCAGAATCTAAATTTTCACCTCTTTTTCCCAAAATCAATTTCAATTAAATTCCAAAAATAATTTTATCCTATTTTATCATTATTATTATTTTTATTTTCATTAATTTGAATTAAATTAAATTAAAACCTTATAAATTAAATATTGAAAAAATTAAACTAAAATTCTAATATATATCAAAATAATAAGAAAAAATAAAAATAATAAATTGGGTGTTACAACTCTCTCCCCCTTAAAGAAATTTGATCCCCCAAATTTGCCTCTTACTCTTAGTCGAACAAATGGGGATATTGGGCTCTAAAATCTGATTCTAGCTGCCAGGTAGCCTCCCTGGGCGTGTGGTTCTGCCACACGACCTTTACAAATAATATTTCTCAGTTGCAGAGTATCTTGCTCTTTCGGTCCGTGATACCGACTGGTACTTCTTCATAAGATAAGTCCTCTTGAAGTGGAAATGGTTCATGAGCCAAGACATGAGAGGGGTCCAGGTTGTACTTACATAGCGTGGAACATATTGTGGACCTTGGAGAGCTCTGGAGGCAGTGCTAGTCTGTAGGCGGCAATACCAATCCTGTCTAAGATTTCAAAAGGTCCAATAAATCGGGGGTTCAATTTTTTCCTCCTACCGAACCTACTAATTCCCTTGAAAGGAATGACCTTAAGGAACACCCGATCGCTTTTCTCAAACACTAGATCTCTCCTTCGGGTGTCCGCATAACTCTTTTGTCTGCTCTGAGCCGTCTGAATGTTCTTTCTGATTTTAACTATTTTAGACGTGGTCTCCTCTATCAACTCCGGGCCGAACAATCTTCTATCGCCCACTTCTTCCCAACAAATCGATGATCTACACGGGCGCCCATATAACGCCTCATATGGAGCCATGCCAATGCTTACTTGGTAGCTGTTGTTGTAGGCAAACTCTGTCAGGGGTAGATGGTCGTCCCAATGGCCCTCGGAGTCAATGACACATGCTCGGAGCATATTCTCAAGTGTACGAATTATCCTTTCTGATTGTCCATCAGTTTGAGGATGGAAGGCAGTACTAAGAGACAGCTTTATTCCCATGGCTTGCTGAAAGCTACTCCAAAATCGAAAAGTGAACCTGGGGTCCTGGTCGGATACCACTGTTACTGGAACTCCGTGCAATCTGACTATTTTCTGGATATACATTCTTGCCAACTTGTCTAAGGGGTCGGTCATCCTGATGGCCAAGAAGTGGGAAGACTTGGTAAGTCGGTCAACAATTACCCAGATGGCGTCATGTCCTGAACGTGCCTTGGGTAGTCCCGATACGAAGTCCATGGTGATGTGTTCCCACTTCCACTCTAGGATCGGTAAAGGCTGAAGTAGCCTACCCGGGCGCTGATGCTCTGCCTTGACCTGCTGACATACCAAACATTTGGATACAAAGTCGGCTATGTCTCTCTTCATTCCATTCCACCAAAATCGGGGTTGCATGCTTTGATACATTTTGGTGCTTCTAGGATGCATGACAAACTTCGAGCTGTGGGACTCTGTCATGATGTCTCTCTTTAACTCACTGTCATTTGAAACACACACTCCGTCTTGGAACCGGAGTAACGTATCGGCAAATACTCGAAATTCTGAGCTCGCTCCCTGTTCTGTATCAATTGTGCGGGCTACTAGGGGGGGTCGACTGACTGGGCTTCTCTTATTCTCTGGATTAACTCGGATTGGACTGTCAGGTAGCCCAAACATGTGACTCTCTTTAGATCCTGAAGTCGAACCTGTTGTGTGGCCCCAATTTACCTGTATTCTGAAACCATCAAATGGGATAAGATACCTGCATTTTTCCTGCTGAGAGCATCTGCTACCACGTTGCTCTTACCTGGATGGTATAAGATATCACAATCATAGTCTTTACGGAGTTCCATCCACCTTTTCTGATGCATGTTGAGATCATTCTGGGTAAATATATGTTTCAAACTCTTATAATCGGTATAGATCTGAAAGGTCTCTCCGTATAAGTAGTGGCGCCAGGTCTTCAAGGCATGTATGATTGCGGCAAGCTCCAAGTCATTGGTGGGATAATTCTTCTCATGATTCTTTAACTGCCTAGACCCATATGCTATGACATTTCCATGCTACATCAGGACACAACTCAGGCCTAGATAGGAGGTATCACTATAAACTGTATATCCCCCCGATCCACTCAGTAAAGCTAGTACGGGTGCAGTAGTCAGCCGCTTCTTTAATTCTAAAAAACTTCTTTCGTAGTCCTCATTCCACTCAAATTTGGCATTCTTCTTCGTGAGTCGGGTTAGAGGAGCTGCTAGGCTGGAGAATCCTTCAACAAACCCGTGGTAATAACTTGTCATCCCCAAAAAACTCCGGATTTCCTTAACTGATGTCAACTTCTCCCAGCCAAGTACCACTTCAACCTTTTCAGGATTCACTGATACTCCTTCCTTCGATATAATGTGTCCTAGGAAGGCGATCTGCTCAAGCCAGAATCCACACTTACTCAACTTTGCATATAACTTCTTGTTTCTGAGGACTTGCAAAACTTGGGCAAGATGGTGAGCATGTTCTTCTCTGCTTTTTGAGTAGACTAAGATGTCATCGATGAACACGATAACAAATTGATCCAAGAACTCTCTGAAGACCCTGTTCATCAAATCCATAAAGATTGCCGGGGCATTGGTTAGCCCAAATTGCATGACCAGGAACTCATAGTGTCCGTACCTGGTTCGAAAGGCTGTCTTGGGGATGTCTTCTGTTCTTATCTTCACCTGATGGTAACCTGATCGCATGTCTATTTTGGAGAAGACCTGCGCACCGTGCAGCTGATCGAAGAGGTCATCAATTCTGGGAAGGGGATATTTGTTCTTGATTGTAACCTTGTTCAATCCTCTGTAATCAATACACAGTCTCAATGTTCCATCTCCCTTCCTTGCAAAAGTGACTCCGGTACCCCAAGGGGACACACTGTGTCTAATAAAATCACTGTCTTGCAATTCAGTGATCTGTTTCCTTAGCTCTTCCATCTCAATGCGGCTCATGCGGTAAGGAGCAACCGAAATGGGTTGGGTACCTGGCTGTAAGTCTATAGTGAACTTGACTTTTCTGTCCACTAGCAGTCCGAGTAGTTCATCTGAAAACACATCTGGAATGTCTCGGACTATCGGAATCTCTTGGATACAAATTTCCTTCTTGGGCTTGCCTAGTTAGAGAAAATAGCAAGATTAAGGTACAAAAAAAAATTAAGAAAACTTACTATCAAGGAATAAGTACTAAATGATTTTATTAATTTATAAATGGCTCCTCATTGGGATGATTAAATACAACCTTCTTGTTAAAGCAATCTATGGTGGCGTGATGCGCCGTTAACCAATCTATTCCTAAGATTACATCAAAATCCCCCGTGTCTAACCCTATCAGGTCTACACTCAGTTTTCTGTTTGCTATCTCCATGGCACAAACAATAATGAATCAAGTTTATCAGGTGATACATTAAGTTTGGAAGCAAAAACATGTGAAACAAAAGAATGCGATGCACTAGTGTCAAATAAAATATGAGCAATATGGTTACAGATAGTCTACATACCCTGTACCACGGGTCGGCATCGGCATCCTGCTGGGTAAGGTTGTAAACCTTGCCCTGAAAATGAGGTCTTCCTTGGTTCTGGTTCCTCGGGCACTCTCTCACATAGTGTTGGGCACTGCCACATATGCGACATGTGTTGTTGAGGCGGTAGCATGGTCGGTCCCCGTGATCCCTGCCACAGTGCTGGCAGATCTTTCCACGTGCTGCCCCTGGAGTCTAAGGAGGGGCCTGGATCACTGGTCTGGGCCTTTTATTTGGTTGGACCGGCGCAGTAGGTGCTGGTCTGCAGGGTGGAGCTGAGGGTCGGTGACTCCCTGCTAACTGAGGACGGGTGTTGAAACTCCTCTCCACAATCTGTGCCTTTGCTAGAACGACTGAGTATGTCTTGAGCTCCAGTACCAATAAGTGTTGCTTGATTTCTGGGTGGAGGCCCCACTGGAATCTCCTGATCTTCCTGCCTTCATCCATCAATGTCTTCGGGGAGTATCGGCCCAGCTCTAGGAACTTACTAGCATATTCTGATACCGTCATGTTTTCCTGAACCAGCTGAACACTCCATCTGAAGATGTGCTCAGGGAGATACTCCGCATGGAAGGCTGCTAAGAACTGCTCCCAAGTGGCTGGTGTAGGCAGGGTGGTCTACTTGAGCTCCCACCAACGACCTGCTTCCCCTACCAGCATGTAAGAAGCAAGGGCAGTTCTCTGCTCAGGAACCACTCCCAAGGTCTTGAAAGCTCTCTTAGTCTTTGTCAGCCAGTACTGGGCATCTTCGAAAGAGGATCCCCTTGTAAAAGTGGAAGGGTTCAGTCTCCTGTACCTCTCTATGTAGCTTGGGTCGATCAAGGAATGAGCTAGGTCCCGTGGAAGAGGGATTGGGCCCGGCTGGGGATAGACTGGGGGGCCCTGTGGTGGCACCTGCTGATATGGTGGGGGCACCTAATTGTACTGTGGTGGTGTCGGGCAGTACGGTGGCTGGGGCACTGGTTCGTACTGCGGCGGTGGTGCCGGGTGAAACTGTGGTGGAGCAGGCTCATGCCGGAGTGGCTCGGGATCCGCTTGCTGTAGCGGTGGCTCAACCCGTGGTAGTGGGGGAGGTTCGGGTAACTCCCTTCTCTCCTCTCGACCTTGCTGGGCGGCCATGATCCTTTCCAGCATCTCAAATATTCTGTCTACATCTTCCCAAAGTGAATCATCCCAGGCTGCTAGGTTTAGTGGAGGTCTTCCTCTCTTCATTTCATTGCACCTGCATTTCACACGAAAGAGTTGAATAACTATTTATCGGTGGGTATTTCTCTAAGCATTATTGTTTAAGGGATGAGTCCGATGAACGCGGCTCTGATACCAGCTGTAACGGCTCCCTTACACAATAACCAAAAACGTATTCAACATATGAAAGAATGAGCTAATTAAAAGAAATACTCGAAATAAAAACTATAAATAGAACTATAAAGTCTTTAGGCGTCTAACTTGCCGTCTTCCTACGGAACAGGCTCGGGAACCACGTCTTCCTGATCTAAAATGGTTAAGTAAGGAATGAACTACACTAGCCCAGTAAAGACATCACACTATCTCACTGTCATAGAAGTAAAGGTTTGTAGAAAACAAAAACTACCAATGGAGCATAATTTATAACAAACTCATTTATTAATAATAAAAACATTTATTGTCCACCTACTTCGGTGAGATTTGTGAAAATAACATATGAAAACAATAGCATTATAACCATCATAAAATCATATACACTTTGTAACATAGCATATGTCATACTTTTGCACTTCAATAATCAAACAACAGATTTTCTATTTTACCAGCCTACTAGTATCTATGGGGATCCATAGGGGGTCTCCGCTACACGTGAACTATTAACATTAATAACCTGATTCCAGGGTCGTCCCCATACCCCGTCCGGTATGAGAGACCACGTTCCCGGTAGGGTTCCCTACGGACCTGGTCCGTCCACCATCTCCCATGATATCTAGTCAGGCTGTCCACATCATCCATTTATCAATTCACATAATTTTTTTCCCATTTTTCTTGGTCTCAATTATCCAATCATACACAAACACGTAAACCAGTAATTGATACCAAACAAGACAACACAACATCGGGTTCACCATAATTCAAACTATAATAAAAGAAACCATGATTCATGCATACGTAACCATAAAATAAATACATCACATACCATACTGCATTTAAAGCTGAAAAATAGATCAAACAATAACTAACCAACAAATACACCAGATTCGGGCTCCATTAGCAACTTTAAGCAATTATACACATCTATTAATTTATGAAATGCCGTTTTATCATTTATTGAGCTTTAATACCGTGATAGAAAATAGAGTGAGAGATCCTTACTTGTTTCGGGGTCTGAAATCGGCTCTATAATGCGCCTACGGGCTGTTCCTAAATTTTCTGAATTTTTTTCGGGAAACTGAAACGCACTACCGGTACCTGCACGTGTCCCAAAAAAAATCTCAAATCAGACCCAGGGCACTTTTTCGGCCAATATCAGAATTCCAGCACGGCGGCTCCGCCGTGCTCCGGCGACGGCATCGCCGCCCACGGCGGCGAGCCGCCACGGGTTGGCCGTTTTTGGCCGAATTCGATCAAACTTGCATTGGTTCCTGCGATAAAACAACCCTAGGGCCCTCGATGGGTCAAAAAATCATGAAAAACCGAGACTTACCAGCGCTGGTGCTCTCGGGTGCAGCGGCTTCTCCGATGTGAGTCGCGGTTTGATGTTTTTCTCCGGTCAACCTGTAGAGAAAAGGACGGTGATCACAGTGGTGTAAAAATTGCATCGAACGGGAATCGGAAAGGGCCTCATCGGAGGCAAAAACTGAGGGAAACCGCGGCGGTACCGCTGGACTTCGGCGGTATTTTTCGGCCGATTGGCCGATGGTTTGGCTCCGATTTGGCCATAAGCGGATTCAGTATAGAAAAACGAGCCAAGAGGAGAAAATTTACGTCGTTTGGCGGTCAAAAAACTCTCCGGTGCGGTGGCGGGTGACGGCGGTCGGCTCCTCCGGCGAGAGCACTGGCGGCTATGGTTTGGGGTCGGGTGTGGGTGATGTTATTTATAACCTTCCTCTTTTAATCTCAGCCGTCCATCACAATTTAATCTGGACCGTCCGATCGCGATTAAAATGGGATTAAATTTAGGTCGTCCATCGCGATGCGATCTGGGTCGTCCGTGCGCGATTCAATCTGGGCTGTCCGCACGCGTGAGATCTGGGCCGTCGTTGCGTGTGAGATCTGGGCCGTCCGCACGCATGAGATCTGGATCGTTCGATCGCGTGCACGCGGATCACTTACGTGGCTCCGTTCCGCGTGGTCTCCCGCGTCCGCTTCCTTGCCACATGGCGTGTTCTGGTTGGCTGGGACCGCTAACGTGGCTGCTGACGTGGCATAACTTTTCTAAATTACATTTTGAGCCCCGATTTCCGATTTTCTTTTCAAAAATACCCCCAGAATCCAAATTTTCACCCTTTTTTTCCTAAAATCAATTTCTATTAAATCCCAAAAATAATTTTACCCTATTTTATCATTATTATTATTTTTATTTTTATTAATTTAAATTAAATTAAATTAAAACCTTATAAATTAAATATTAAAAAAATTAAACTAAAATTCTAATATATATCAAAATAATAAGAAAAAGATAAAAATAATAAATTGAGTGTTACAACTTCAATTGCATATATTCATATTTATAGTCATGGTTTTTCTTATGCTACATGTGATGAAAAAATCTTTAATCTATAACCATCTTAGTTAAAGTATTGATTATATATTCAATTTGAGATTAACAATTAAATATTCATATTTTTAAGCCTATTCTCTTATTAGTTCACCCTAGATATGTGAAATTCTATATATCTGTTACGACTAAATTTTTCCTCTCAGTTAAGGCTTAAAAGCACCATATGTAACTTGTTAAAAATTTGCCAAACTCCTAATCTTTTTTATGTTGTGTTTTACAAGTGATGTGCACGCAATATTAACATACAATCTGAACTAAAATATACACAATTAGCATTAAAACTTAAACCTAAATAAACTCTTCCTATTTAACCCACAAATAACTTGTAATTGAAATTAAGGTGATTAGGATGAAAGCAAAAAAATTAAAAGATCACAAAAAATCTTCATAAGTTAAAATCAATTCTTAATGCAATAAAATTGAAGAACCTTACAAGCTACAAAACATAGTCTTGACCAAAATTCTTTTATTTCCATAGCATAATAAGAAAAAAATACACATAAAAGAGTGTTATAGGAAATGTCATACTAATCACGATCCTTAAAGGAGTAGAAAATAATCTTAACTCTTATATCTAGCTTAATCCTAAAGCTAAGATCTAATCTAAAGCTAAAATCTAATCGTAATAGGAAAATGAATAATTTATACATGTGGATTAATGAATTCTAAATGGAAACCAATTCTCAATCATAATAGAAAAACGAATAATTAATCAAATATAGTTTAACAAGTCCTATATAAAAACTAATTATCAATCATGTTAAAAAAATAAATAACTAATCCATATGGCGTAAGGAATCCTAATTAATCCATATTACCCATTAGACATTACTATTTAATTAAAATCTTGAACTTAATTTGTCATGAATTTAACCTTGAAAATTCAGCCCAATGACTTATGGGAGATCAATGAGATGTTTCTCCATGTGACTCAATGAATTTGGCCTCCATATTTTATGTCTCTCTAGATTTAGCTCAAGTATTCCTTCTTTGTTGGTCTATTATTGAACGTAAATTTGAAAGGCTTACTTGAGTCTCTTAGTTCGTGATCTAGTGAGTGGCCCACTTGGCATAATGGTGTTTGGCCTATGTGGTCTATATGCTTCTTGAGTTGTGTTTACACTATGTCCATCTCTTTGCGCATGTGCTCTATTATACTTTATGTCTTATACTCTATCAAAGAGGTTTCTTGCATAGTGCATAACTTCCCTTTCAATAATCGTTATACAAATCTCCATTATTATTTGGTGTTGTTTTAACATGCTTTGAAAAGCATCATAATCAGTCAGTCTCTTACTTTTAACAACATCTTCTAATTTTTTACTACACGCGATCTTAATAAAAGAACAGTTAAGGTACCATAATAGTTTAGAACATCAGTTTTGAAAATTCGAACCCTTCTTTTTTATCTTTTGCAATTTTTCTTTAGTGGGGGCCAATTGAGCATGATAACCATATTGTCACAAAAATGCCACCATTAAATCCTCTCCAGTTTTAACCTAAGTCAGCTCTAGAGTTAAAAACTATTTTCAACAATTTTCTATCAAACTCTCATAAACCATATGTTGTTGACTGGAAAGATATTTAATCATCCTCAAATGATATCTCTTCATCTTTACTATTAGATAACTTGTTTCATTATACTTGGAAAATCTTGATGTTCTAAATTTTTCAAAAACAAAAACTCCTGAAATTTAGCTCACTGAAGATAGATCAGTCAACCCTCTAACTTAAGCTCTTGTAATAGCTTGATCTTCTCCTTGATACACAATATATGTTTCAACATTTTTCTTTTCTTTATTTTCATTCTTTGTCTTCTTACTAACCTTATCATATATTTGATTAGTATTAGAGTGTAAGGTGAGTGTTATTCATGGACCAATGAAATAGGTGGTTATACTAGTTATGGTGCCACAGGAACTTCGTCATTTGTGGTTGTCAATAAAAGATTAATAGCTCGGGGGATATCCTTGCTTAGATCAATTATAACATGTTTTCTATGAAATTAATTCTTTGGTTCGTTTCACCCAATTTTTTATCAATGAGATTATCTATTGCTTATTTTTCATGTTTTTAGTTCTTGAACGAGTTAGATATGAGATTTTGAAAAAAAAAATAATAATTTCTTTTTTTTCGTTGATGTACCTTTTCTTTTTAATATATTTATGAAAAATCTAATATTTGAGTTAATTAGATAGGGCCTTTAGTAGGTGTCTTAATCAACTATTGGTTTTATAATTTTTAGCTAAAATCCTCTCTTCGTCACGGAAATTTAATCTCAAATGACAATCAAATAAAATAAAATAAAGAAAATACACAATAATTTTTTTTCTTTCATTATAAGTTCAAGTTCACGTGTTCTTGTTTTTCTTGTTTGAATCTTTTGTTCAAATTGGAGAGCTCTGATGCTTATGCTCTAGCATGATTAGATCAAACTTTAATTCCAATTTTTTTTCATCTATATGCTCTACTCTTCCTCTAAGTGATTTATTCATTGCTTCAAGCTCATAAATCATCTCCTCCATCCTATCGCCTTTTGTTTTAACTGCATCTATAAGTAATACATTTGACATCGGTATTTATAGTTCTCTATTCTACCATCTATTTGGCTTTTTCTATCTTTGTAACTTCTCTTTTTTTTTTTTTTCTGATTCCTTATCTTGGATTTTAGATTCTAACATGTCATGACATTTAATCATCATTTCATTCATCAACTCCTCAAAGAAATTCCAAGCTCCTTCTCTATATGAATTAATCTATATTTAAATAGTAAAAAATATGTTTTGTAAATAACTTATATTATTTAAAATTACTTCAAAATATAAAAAATAAATTTATTCAAGGAATAAAGACATATAAGAATTTTTTTAAAAATATTTGTAACTTAATATTCTTTGCATCTTCACCCACGAACTACTAAAAAAAATTTAGAAAACAATTACTTCAAAAATTTTAAATAAATAATTTTGAAACATTAAAGAAGTTGCTTTTTCGTTAGTCGTATTAATATTAGGAATTAATCTATTCAATATTTTTATTATTTATATAAATCATTAATGCTGTCATGATAATTTTATTTTAAATAAAGAATATTAAAACAATTTTTTTTTATTTATGTCAAATTTAACACTAGTAATAATATTTCATAGAACAGGGAATCTTCCGTTCAATTTGAATCTTAAAAAAGAAGAAAAAAAAAATGAATGAATAAAAACTTTTTAGACATAGTTTAGGGTAATTTAAAATAAAAATAAACTTAGACGCAGGATTAAGGCTGTACTAATAATATATGACTGCTTTGATGCTTGATTTAGTGTCATGAGTAAGGTTTGAAGGGAAGGAACTAAAAATAATCATATAATGACACTTGTAACTTTTTACTTGTACTATAAAAATATTGTATGGGTGTTTAACCAAAATAGCTTATAAAAAATAATTTGTATATACAAGTTATTACATTAAAAAGTCTATAAATATGTATATAAAATATATATATATATATATATATTTGACTAGTTTTTAATTGCTTCTCTTTCTTTTTCAGTTCAGTTCAAAATCCTTTTTTTTATTATGTATACGTAGGTGTAGGTGTATGTACATAAACATATTGGGTGGGAGGAAGAAAGGAAAAAGGAACAAGAAAAGAAGACAGACGTAAGAAAGTAAGAGACGTGTACTTGCAGCTTGATTTTTGAAGGGTTAAGGAGGTAGTAGCTTATTAAGTAAGACCAACCTTGAAAATCATCTCATTTAAATAAATAAATCATACACAAATAGTTTTAACACTTCAAATTCTAATTTATAATTCATTTCCAATCATTCATCCGATTCTAACTTAATAAAAACTCATTTATGAAAACTAAAGAGAAGAAACACTTTTCATTAATTTTTAAATAAAATTAATCTTTTTTGGTTCCGACAAAAACCAAAAACAATCTTTCAGAACTAACAAGGAACATATTTGATCTGATTTGATTTGATCCGGTTCAACTTATATGCATCCCAGAAAAAAGAAAAAAAAAAAAGAATAATTATATGCATCCTCCGTCTGGTGAAGTTCAAATTCAGTTCCAGCTTTACATGTTACAGACCCTAATGATTATACACACTGTAAGATAAGATAATTGCAAGATGTTCACTCCAGAGATTGCAGAATGTTCCGTAACTGCAAGCATAAAACTCAAAAGTGTCACAATTCAAACGAAAAGATGAAATCCTTTCCCTAATACAAACCCTAAGAACAAAACTACTCGAGTAAATACAGAATCAGCCACGCAGAATTTGTTTTCACCGTAAAATACAATAAATCAGACACCAAAAAGAAACAAGGCTGATTTTGGGGAGAAAAAATATACATGACACGAGGGCAGCTATAATGAAAATGCCCTCTGCAGAAATTTCAATGGACCAAAAGTAGATACATCTTTTCATGATACGATTACAACAGCACAGCACAGAACAGAACTCCTACGACTCCTGAGCGTAAACTATAATCAACTCATCTCTATAACCCCAACAAGTTCCACTGCATAAGAAGAAAAATGAAAAAAAAAAAAAAACAATTTTCTAACATCTATTTACCAAGCTGAGCTTAGAGGACCTGCATTTTCAATCACACAGCAATACATATCATCCCATTCCAATACATACCATCCAAGAGACGACATCAATGGAATACCAAATATTCCTCAAAGACCAACCCATTTAACCCATCTGAAAATGCGACCAGCCCTGAACGGCAATTCATAATCTTTGGCAATACCAGGCTCCCTCCTTGCAGCCTCTCGCTCAGACCATACATACACTCCACGTTCTTGTTGGCTGCCCGGTACAGTATTATCCAAGATCACAGCAACAAGGAATGCAATCACCATGTGCAATGAAAGCAATGTATTCATGACATAGTTCACCTGCATGGCCAACATGTTTACCAAATATTGTTATTGTTATCAATGGAGTGAAATGGAAATAGAGAAAACAAAACATGCAGTTTTGCTGAATTGTTAAGATATTGTCCTCTAAGAATGTAAAGCAAGTGATCTATAAGTAATTACATGAATAGAAATGAATTGTATACCCCTTTATATTTAGTTTGGAAAGGACCGTGAGAGGCCACAATATAGGGCTGAAAATAACTTGGCACAGACAAATTGGAATTTGGAGATATGCCATATTGCTGGAAGTAAGCTGGCACTGAAAGGGAGAAAAACAAAGACAACCCAACAATAATGATATTTCGGGAGCTCCCAGCCTCGCTGTAACGTAGATTTGATAAACCCAGTGCTGTAAGCATTGCCCACATGAAGCAAAGAAGAGCCGCAATCATGACCTCAGGTACGGACGCAATAAACCCTCCAACTTTACCTGTGGCAGTTTTTTCATCACATATTGACAAAAGTAAGTCTAATACACGAGATATCCATATTGCTTTTCTTTTTGAACTTTCATATAAAAAAGAAATCTTCCTTTTCTATTAGGAAACATTATGCTAAGACTGAAAACAGATGCTTGAGACATTAGATAACAGTGAAATGCTGATAGTAAGTTTCCACCTCAACAAATATTTATATAAAATTGAACTTGGAAAAGAAAAGGAATTTAGTTGACACTGGAAGGTTCATGTTCCACCTGGTTCATGTTCCACCTGAGTATAAAAAGTGCTAATCACACTTAATCTTGCTATTGGCATATTAGCATAGTTATGTGGAAAACTGACTTCTTGTGGAAATCTAATTTCTATACAGATTGGTATCTTATGGGGAAATTTCCTATAGTATAATGGTAGTCAACTTCCATAATTGAATATCAACAATATTACTGACACTTTCTTTTGAAATAAAAATTGTGAAATGTGTTATAAACAAGGTATCAAGGGGGGTACCATCCGTATATAAAAAATTTACAAGTGAATTAGCGTGTTAATGACATTCCCAAAATTCTCATCCCTAATAATGCCATACCTTAACAAGATAAATCCAAAATAATGAAACCATCTATCTCTCAATCTATAGTTCTCTACTTCTTTACTCTCAAAATCTTTATAATTCATTTCCTTCCAAAGAACCCCAAAAATGGTCAATGGAATCAACTTTACAAACTCTCTTTTTACATAACTCATCCCATGCCTAAATTTCCTCTTTAACCAAACCCGCCATGACCCAATTAATATCCAATAAACCATAAATCATGCATCACAACTCATACGCTAAAGGACACCACAAAAGGACATGATTATGCGATTCCGCAGCGCTCCTGCATAGATAACATCTGTTAACCATGGTCTGCTGTCTACCCATCAGCTTGTCGATAGTTAAAATGCAACCCCGGCAAACCTCCCAGGCAAAAAAAGCAATTCTAGGAAGCGCCTTTGATTTCCAAATTTGCTGAGCCGGGAAACAATGGCCCCTGATTTGTCCGTTCGAGAAAATATGCTTATAAGAGGTTTTCACAGAAAAGTCTTCAGTTTTGCTCAATTTCTATATTACCTTATCCAGAATGGAATTAACCCGTTGTGATGAAAGTAGCGGCAATAAGTCTTCATACTCACTGACTTCCCAATCATTTAGGTTCCTAATTACATACCATCCATTCAGTGCTTTTGTTGATACTCCTGTAAGCCCCCTCAATCACCACGTCTTTTGATTGTGCAATAGTATAGATCCTTGGATACCTCCTCATGAGACACTCACCATCTAACCAGTCATCCCGCCAAAACCTAATTTTATCACCTCTACCAAGTGTCCACCGAATGCACTACTTGAACCTAGGCCACTCCATAATCTTCCTCCACAAACCCAAACCATGCGGTCTTCGAGCCCTCCCGCGACTCCCACTCTCCTCCATGCCTCCCCACCTAACTTCAATAATCCTCCTCCACATCCCTCCCTCCTTCATAAATCTCCACAACCACTTCCCTTGAAAAGCAACATTCAACTCCACTAGGATCTGACACCCAACCCACCTTGGTTAAAGGGTTTTTTGACATCATTCCAATTGACAAATGATACCTCCTTCTACCCTCCTCATCACCCCAAAGGAATCAACACTGAATAGCTTCCAATCTCCTAGCAACTTTTACGGGAATTGTCAAGGTTGATAGATAATAAATGGGGAGATTGGTAAGTGTGTTTTTTTATTAATGTGTGCCTACCACCTTTGGACAAGAAATTCCTCTTCCAACTAGCTAATCTTCTCCCAAATAATTCCACAACTGGCTCCCATGTTTTCGGGTCCTTGTACTTAGCCCCTAGAGGGACACCAAGAACAATATTACTGATACTAGATAGGCTATATCCTTTATAGACGATCATACAAGAATTACATAGTTATTTCTCATAAAAAAAAATCAAAAGTTGGACATATATTCATAAATACTCAACAACATGGTCCAAACTCAATTTGAAACGAAAAATAAAAGTTTTCAAAACAAATAATGCAAAAGAATACTTTGAAAAAGAAATCGGTAATATCTTAAAAAAGAGGAGATTGCTGATCAAAGTTTATATGTTAATACCCCTCAACAAAATGGTATAGCTAAAAGGAAGAATAGACATCTTTTAGAAGTTGCTCTGTCCCTCGTGTGCACAACTCAAGTTCAAAAAGTTTTCTAGGGGAAAGTTGTTCTACCTGCAATTTACTTTATCAATAAAATGTTTTTCCGGGTACTTGAGTTTCAATCATCCTATCAAGTTATACTCCAATACTTTCCTGCCACTCGACTTCTATCTACACTACCTAAGAAATATTTGGTTATTCAGTTTTTGTTCACATACACAATCATCACAGGAGCAAACTAGAATCTAAATTAATAAAATGTATTTTTGTCGGGTATTCATCAAATCAAAAGAAACATAATTGTTATTCACCAGTCACCCAAAAGTTTTATAACTCCATAGATGTCGCGTTTCGTGAAAAACAACCATACTACAAAATTGATATTCAGAGAGAGAAGAATAGAAAAATCTCAACTTTGAGACTCTACCACCGAATATCTTCTTCATCCTCCAACTAAACATATTCAGTCTCCAGAACATAGATCAAGATAAGACACCTAGACCTGTACCTACTCACCATATTGAAAAAGCTAAAGTTTGGGTCTACAGCAGAAGAGCAATAACTAAGAAAAGAAAGAGACACAACCACCTTATGAGAGTCATGAAATCCAATCCGGATCAAGATCTAGTATCACTGGATACTTCAAATATTCCAAGTTCATACCTCTCTCTTATAATAGACCTATTGCTCTAAGAAAACAAAAAAAGAGCATGCATTGATCATTCAATTCATAATTTTGTTTCACAGAAAAGTCTATTTTCAATTCATCAAGCATTTCTTAATAATATTTATACAAGTACCAAGGATGAAAAATAAAGCACTAAAAGTACCCGAATGGAAAATTGCAATCACGGTGGAAATCCAAACCTTAAAAAAGAATAGAACTACGGATATAGGAGAATTACCACCTAAGAAGCACCCAGTAGACTGTAAATAGGTGTTCATAATCAAGCACAACGTTGATAGTAGGATCAGTAGGTTTAAAGCTCGATTAATAGCCAAAAACTTTACTCAATCCTATGAAATCAATTATCTAGAAACGTTTGCACCAGTAGAAAAGCTTAATACAGTTTGGATACTAATGTCCAAAATTATCAATATGGATTGATCACTATTCTAACTAGATGTGAGAATAATTTTCTTAATGGAGAACTAGAGAAAGAAGTCTATATGGAAATACTACCTAGCCTTGAAAGTCAACCCATTAACAGAAAGTCTACACACTCAAAGAGCCCATTTATGGATTCAAACAATCTCAAAGAGCATGGTTTGACAAATTCACTAAGGTAATCGAGAGGCTTGAATTAATTAATGCTAAACAAATTATACTACGTTTGTCAAGCATGATCTTTCAAGAAAAAGGATAATCCTCATCGGATATGCAGATTATACAATAATTACAGAGGATGACACAAAAGAGACACTCAGATTAAAAAAGTATCTTGCCTGAAGAATTTGAGATTAAAGACCCAAGAAATCTTAAATAATTCTTGAGAATGGAAATTGCTAGGTCAAATAAAAGAACCTCAATTTTTCAGCGAAAATGTGTTGGATTTTCTAAAAGAGAATGAAATACTTGGATGCAAGCCTGCAGGCACACCTATTGATCCCAACATTAAACTGGGAAGTAAAACTAACAATGTTCCAGTTGATAAAGAACGATACCAACATCAAATGGATAAATTGATTTACCTCTCACATACCAAACCAGATATCAAATTTGTCATCAATATGGTAAGTCAATTCATGAATAACTCAACTGAAGAACTTACGTAGGATGCTTTGAATTCTCAAGTATCTAAAAATGACAGATTGACCAATAATATTTTTCAAAAAAAACAGAAGCCAAGAAATTGAAATATATAGTAATGCAGAATGAGTTGATTCTATGACTAATAGAAAATCCAACTCTAGATATTCTACATATATCTGGGAAAACTTAATTACTTGGAGAAGCAAGGAGCAGTCCGTGGTATCAAAGAGTAGTTCTAAAGCTGAGTTAGAGCTTTAGCACATGGTATTTGTGAAGAAATGCGGCCACAAAGGGTATTGGATGTCCCTCTTTAGAGTCTATAAAAATGTTATGTGACAATCAATCCACAATAAACATAACAAAGAACTCAGTTCATCATGATCGAACTACGTATGTAGAGATTGATAAACACTTTATTGAAGAGAAGATAGAACCACGAGAACTATCTTTGTGGCACATGTGGAGTTACCATCAAACCGCAAATATTTTCACCAAGGCATTATCTAGGAAGACTTTCAAAGAATTGAGTTTTACGTTTGGTTTGCTCAACATCTTCAAATCAGCTTGAGGAGGAGTGTAGGTATCCAACGTCTTGTAGCAGGAACTAGAAGCAAAATCATAATCAACTTTCATAACTAGAAATTATTTTCCCTTTATAGGACTGATTTATATTTAGTTTCCTACTAAAGTTCTCTTTAATCATCTCTTATACATATCCAGCTATTGTAAATTAAATATCATGAATAGAAATTCAGTAAATAAAAATTTAATTAAAAACTTCCAATTACTTTCTTACTTTTCATTTGATGAATATTACATGAATAGAACCAATATAATGTTGCCACACAAACTCTTTAACACCTGGATCAAGACTAGACACATTGTTAAAATGCATTTTTGTTTCCAAAAGCCTTTAGAGGCTGAAACATGGACCATCAAATTTTGCTCCCTGCCACTCAACGGCAATTTATGGCAGATGATTTTGAGGAAAAAATCATTTGTCAATTACAGTGACCAGAGAAGAAAATGATTTTTCTCTTATGAGCAATGGTCAAATTAAACAATCGAAACTTATTGTAAATATGAGGAACATAATACGGAAGATGCAAACCCCAGAATACATGCAAACGGCATTGGCATTAAAGATGATAAATAACATTTGAAACCAGAGAAGTTCAGTTTTACAATGGAACAGCACAACAACTAGACCACCAGTTACCACAGAATATGTTACAGTTCCGATTTACATATCTCGTTATAGGACGATTAATCCGAATCAGTAGGTAACAAAGGTTGCTTTTGTGTTCTTTACCTTACCTTAATCTAAATACATGGAATTATTAAGAGAGAATCCAACGATATCTTGAGTAAGATAATTATTCAAAACTTGTAAATTAATTCTTCCTTCAAATTCTGCAAAGAAAGACAGCTTGGTCTTTTAATACAAAGAGAGGCAGTTATGCTGGAAGTTATTTTCATAACTACACATAACTGCCCATGTTCCTTATCCCAGCCATATCCCTTCTTCCTTTCTACCACACACCCTACTGCTCCCCAATACAGCACAAAAAAAAAAAAGAGAAGCAGTTATTTTGGGGGTTATTTTCCAGAACAGCATTAACTACCCATTTGTTTCTCCCTAACTTTCTCCTACTAACACTCACAATAATACTTCATAAAAATACAACAAATAGACCTACGAAATAGCACTATTGTGCAGCACATACACCTATCTAATAAAGCCATAAGCAACACACATAATACCACACAAACAACTATCTACTATTTACATAATTTCTTCTTCCTTCTTTAACACATCTTTTTTTAAAAAAAATAAAAGTATGATGTCCTTCTTTAACACATCTTATGAAAGGTGTTATTTTTCAACTTATGTACCTAACAGAGTAGAGATATGCCAAGATGAACAGACAACTTTTTACTAATATGGCAAGTCAGATAATTCGCCAATTGAAGGAAAAAAGTGCTTCCAAATTAAGCCATCACCAATATGCCAGATATCAATCAAGTTCATAAGATTAGCACTTACCTACAAGAGATAATACTACCAAGATAATTCCACCCAATTCAATGGCTCTGCGGCTTCCCATTTTAGTCACAGCAATAGTATGTACATTTTCTGTCAGACTTGTGGACCCAGTCCCTGTACCCCAGAGACCAGCCAAGACACTGCACAGACCTTCAAGACCAATTGCTCGACTAACAACACCTGGCGTTGGAGGTCTGGAAGCCACCAGCAATGACGACGCATGGTAGGAGCCAACCTAAGAAATCCAAAAGCCAAAAGGATATTGAAGTTTACTAATGACTAGACTGTTTTTGCAAAGATAGAGTAATAAGCAGTTGACACAATAAAAGCATGATATTTACTGAAAGGTAAATATGTTATTTCCTGATATTACAAAAGAATTTTTGTTATAATTGTTCAGAAATAGATGTTGCTCCTACATAACTTCAAGAATTAGAAAAATAGTAGAAAAGTCTCCTTGAATATTAAGCTAATTGTAATATCCAAGGATGCTTTGAGCAGGACGAAAGTGTCAATGGAAACCTGGAATAATGATAAAATCTATTGATTGCAGATTGATTAATCAAGTAATTCTAGATGGAATCATTATGAGCAAGACCATAATATCCATTCATATTTTAGCAGAACAAATGTGGAATTAGAAAAGATTTTTTAAAAAAAGGAAAACCTAATCACAACGAAAAATTGTTAATCCAATAGATTGAAACGTAATAACAATTACAGGATTGTCACAACCAAAATCACAAGGCTGATAAGGCACTCAATCCTGAGAATATAGAAAAACAATATAATAATAAGAGAAAAAATAGGGCAGAGAGGAGGATAAGGAAGCAAATGAAAGAAAACAAAAAATAAAACAATATGAGGCAGACATCAGTAAAGAATATGCAAAATAGACAAAGGCAAAACCCTTAAGTCACCACGCCTCTTAGCCTATCAAGAGGCCATGTATGCAAATCATTATATCCTCAATAAAATCTTCAGAATTGACACAGTGATTGAAGATCTTAATATTACACCCAAGACATAAAAAAACCAGCACTCAACAAAAAGGGTACCCCTCCATAAAGTAGCATCTCAATCTAAATTGAAAGAAACATATGGAGATCCAAGAAATATTCAATCAAAATACATTAAAGAACACTAACCGAATCCACTGAAGATATTATGGATGCCACACACATAACAAGAGCCATTTTCCAGTTGAAGACAGGAATTCCCCATTGTAGTGGATATGGAAATCTAAACCATGGAGATGATCGCAATGCGTGAGAAGTATCAACTCGACAGTGCTTCATCCTCGAAACATGTTTTCTGCAGTGCTCAGATAGTATGTTTGAGGCAGGTATATTTGCATCACAACCTCTGTAGCTATAAGCTCCTGCTTCAGTTAGAAGGAATGCAGTTGCCCAAGTTATTGCCAGACCCAATGGAACCTGGAAGCAAAATGAAGACCACACAATGATCACTAACAGTATGTGACATCTCCATAATATGCACTGGAATGGAAAGAAAAGAACAAGGTGTATAAATACGAATTCGTACCTATAAACTTACCGCATAAATTAGAAATATGCGATGACCCAGAACAGATACTTTGCGGAGATACTGTAGAAAGCATAGAAAATGTTATATTCTTCTTAGCTGCAAATATTTTCAAACCAATGCTAGAGCATAAAATTTTCAGGGAGTAAAACATTTTCTTTATACTGCAACTGGCGGTAGAATTTCAGAAGATAGCAAGATATAAAGCCTTCACAAACACAAACACAAGTGAAAAAATTTAGAATAGCTCTGCAAAAACTTACAAGAGAGAAAAGAATAACCAGTAGTATCTGCACTACACCAATCTCAAGACAGGTTCCAACAAGTGTGAAGCCATAGCTGTAGAAAGAAAGTCCAACAGCAGCAATAGTTGGAGCAACAACTACTGGATTAATCAACCTGAAAAGGAAAAATTAATTGGACTTGCACTATTAAATATAATCTCAAACACGTTCAAAATGCAAAAGCAGAAGGATAGTTTTGATGTAATCATTCATCAGAAATATGATACAATCATTCATCAGAAATATGATGTAATGAGACAGTTCAAGTGTAAAGTGTAATCTGGTTTTGAGAAAATCCCAAGTTCTTGAAACTACTACAGAATAGTCTATACCACCAAGAAATTCATGCTTCACAATGCAACAATGGAACAACCAAATATACTTCTCAGTTACCTCAACAACTTGGCAGCATCAGAGCCGCACAAGAAAAATAGAATAGATGTTATCATCTAATAGGAAGGATGATATCAATTGGAGAGTGAATAATGAAAATGTAAATTTCAAGTTCTTGAATATAGGCTATGGAGGGTACAATATGAAACAAAAGGAAGAGAGCAGACCTTAAAATTAAAAGCATATTAGGATATTTTTTTGAAATAAACGTGAGGAGATATATTGATGTTAGAGTGCCAAGGAGGCACAACCCATTTATAATGTATTTACAAGTCGATTAAATTATCAACAACAAAACCAAGATCATCAAGACAATTGATGTTATGACCCAAAATAGTAGAACCAAAATAGTGAAACCAACAATCAATGAGTTTATTAAAATCAACTTCTATTCCTTCAAAAACGCGATTGTTTCTCTCTTTCCAAAAGACCCGTATTATGGTGAGTAGAATTAATCTTAACATTTTTCTCTTGCTACTGAAGCCTTCCCATGCTAGGAGTTCAGTATGAATGTTGTTGTTCATGACCCAAGACAGCCCCATAAGACTAATAATGGTGTTCCATAACTGTTGTGAAACCGAACAGCCTAAAAGCAAGTGGTTACAGGTTTCAAAATTGTTTTTACATAGGAAACATCTATTGACGATCATAAAACCTCTTTTCATTAGGTTGTCAAGGGTAACAATGCGGTCTTTTGTAGCTTCCCAAGTAAAAAATGAAATTCTTAGAGTTGCACCCAATTTCCATATTATGTTGGAAGGGAAGCTAATGTTGTTCTGATTAAGATTGCCCGCCAAGTTATTGTAGAGAGATCTGACAGTAAAAATACTATTTTTAGAAATTAGTCATTTTAGATTATCCTCCCTGTCATAGACTTGAATTGAAGACAGAGTCTGTAGCAAGGATAAATATTCCTCTAACTCCCAATCTTGTAAGTTTATGAATGCTGACACCTGTCAAAAGCCCCAGTTGTCAAGAACTGCAGCGTTTTTAACCAAAATATTTTTATCCCAGGCAATAGCATAAATAAGAGGGAATCTTGTTTGAAGACTAGACTTGTCATGCCATATGTCAAACCAAAATCTTATTTTGTTGCCATTCCCAATAACCCAACTAGAGTGTTGTAAAATGATATTGTTTAGTTTCCAGATGTTCTTCCAAAGGCTCGAACCAAATGTGCTATTTTTAATTCTAGATTGATCATGATAGTAACCTGAATATCGCAAATTAGGATATAGGTACAAAGGCAATGAAATATCATTTGAATATCGCAACCACTACGCATTCCAAAATCAGCCTTTTTGCCGGTAGTACTGAGGGAAAAACTTTCTTTTTAAAAAAACTTACTTTTAGCTAAAAGCTTACCATCATAAAAAATAACTATATTGTTTGAATAAATTATTTTTGATAAAATATTATTGACATGTTGTAGAAAATATCTGCTTCTGATAAAAATACATTTAAAAATATTATGAGAACACAATTAGGGCAATTGGATGCATTTAAGGATCCATTTCTTAAGAAGTTGAAACACACACACACACACACACATATATATATATGTATACACACACATTAGATATCAATCTTTGGGGAGATCCCGAGTATAGTTAGCAAATGAGTAAAATTCACCAATAATTTTTATTTGCTTCCCTTGAAAGCAAACTTTGTTCTTTTGAGAAAGCAACTAAGTTATTGGTTCCCAAAGAAGCCAGATTTGTTTTTTAAATTGAAAATTTTGAGAAAAATCAATTAAGAAATGATCACCAAATTCTGATTTTCTAAAGGTACTTAGAAAAAACATTTTAGATCGAGCCTGAATTATTCTCTTAAAACCCAAAAAAAAAGAAAAAGCTGCTTGAAGTGGTCCATATTCATCAAATAGTTAGAAATAGGGGCAGGGTTTCCCGATTATGAGTCGGATCAATTGACCCCTTTCAGGTTATTCTAAAAAAGTTAATATATATAATTGACCAGATATTTATTATTATAATCCAATTGGAAAAAAAAAACTATCAATATAATTTACCAGAAAGTTGATCTACATCTAAAAAAAATACATCCTAGAAAAGATAAAATCATTAATCAAAGAATTTTAATGACCCAAAAAGAAATTACTAATTTATGGACAAAATATTTCTATTATACCACCCACTAACTATATGCTTCTTCAATCCTGTTGATTTGGTACTCATTCTGGTTCTGCCATAAACCTCAAGGTTAAATCACCCCAGATAAACCAATGTAAAGGAAAACTAAATTGAGCAGCTCAGAAACTTACAATCAGTCTGCTCAACTTAGCAAGCAAGGCATAAGTTACTCATACCTGTTTGATCCTACAATGCAAGTCATTTTCTATCATTACATATATTTTTTAGAAGGAAAAAATGGTATTGGCACCAAAGAGGTGCCACCCATTAGCATAAAGAAAGCAAGAAGCTACAAAAGAGAATCAACCAAAAGATCAATTGAGATCCTCAAGATCTTCTCCATTTAGGACAAAATGATATTTAAACAAAATACATAAGGTCTGAACATCTCTAAGCCTAAAAAATAAATTCAAACCCCTCAAGACTCTTCCATTCCTCTCTTCAGATGGTCCAGAAAATGGAATGTGAGAGAAGAGTGATAGGCTTCTTCTTGCTCTTGTCAACAGATGCCATCCCCATAAAATAACTCGGCTGAGATAGACCCACTCACCAACTAGTGGATGCCCCAATAAATTTAACTGTTAGATCTCTAAGCAGGCAAATCAGCCCTAATTTGTCCTACATCATCTCATCAAGTGACTAGGAGGTCAGATTGAGAGAGGTTTCAACATAAGATAAAACTTGACGGAACAAGTACATGTATAAATATCACTTACCTGTCTAATGAGATAGGTGGAGAGATATCCAACTTAACAAATACCAGTTGCTTCTAATAATATCTCTATATCCATTTTTTGTTATTTTGGAGGGGATAGAGTTTAAAAGTATTGTTCATCCGGATGAACTAAAACAGTTCTTAAAAATTTATAGCTTTTTACCACAGACATGACTTCAGGTTATTTTTGTTCTATTAGCATTATAAAACAAAATTAGTATTTTAAATAAAAAAGTAAAATATAATATTTATCCTTATTTTAAATAATATAATAATCATCCATATCATAGTAAATTAATAATTTAGCTTAGGACAAATTACTATTTAATTCACTGAATCATTAATCATGATACAATTAGGTCTAACAGTTTTTTTCATTAGGATTTCGTTCCTAAATGTATAAAATTATTTCAGTCCATGATTTTTTTATCCAACTCTGAAGATTTTAACAGAAAATAACAAAAATTCTTATTATTTAGTCCATATGTTCGTTAGATCTTAAAAGTTATACCAACAAAAGGATTAACCTTAATAAATTTAATGAAAATAACTACTTGAACTAAGGCAGATAAAAATAACAGATATTATAAAAGAAGAAAACCATCTTTTGGAATGTTTTAACAATATCTAGTCATAATTCACATTAAATAGAAGCATTATATTTTTTTAAAGTTATTTTTGTGTCATTAGGTAAGGTAGAAAATTTTTCTATCTTTTTTGTAATTAAAAAGAAAATTCATTAAGAAATCACATCTGAAAACAATTTTGCACGTTTGGGGACCATATTGAAATGGAAAAAAATATGATTTAATTGTAAGATATCCAATAGTCCAAAGGAATAAATTGGTAATTTTCATTTTAGTTTAATTTGAGTTGAGTTAGGAAAGCATGGTGCTTGGTTGAAAAGGTATCTAAATTTAGTAAAAGTAGATTAAAAAAGTTGTGATACTTGAACCTGGAGTAGGATTTATGAAATGACTTATTTTATTTTCTATTCTTCAAGTAAAGCAAATACAGGTATCTACCAAGTACACATACCCAAACCACAACTTTGACTAAGATTGATGAAATAATCATAAATGATAAAATTATGGGAATTATACGTGGAATGCCTCCAAAGGAGGCAGGAAAAGGGTACCACCCAAATTGATCCTGTTACCATTCTGATTTTCAATCTGGAAGACAAAAACAGATGCAGCTTCACCTCCTCAAGCTTCCAGAATTCATTGATTTGTAGGTAGGAAACATAATGACAAACATGTAAAAGTAAATACTGAAATTCCAACTTGGAGATGAATGAAAGTAAAAATCATACCTCAGAAGCACAGACATC
Source organism: Carica papaya (assembly GCF_054855325.1). Classification (NCBI taxonomy): domain Eukaryota; kingdom Viridiplantae; phylum Streptophyta; class Magnoliopsida; order Brassicales; family Caricaceae; genus Carica; species Carica papaya. The sequence continues at coordinate 12,107,912 of NC_142310.1, forward strand.
AGTCCACTATATCCAAGTATTGCCTGAAAAGCTGAAGCTATAATAATAGCCCCCTGCAACTCCTTCATAATATGCTTGAAATTCTGCCACATTAAATTTCCCGCATAAGTTGTTAAATTTGTAACCTAATATTCTAGTCAAATTGCCAAGATATTAAATGGGGGAAAAAAGAACTAAAGATCAGAATAACCTGATTGTGGCTAATTTTTTCCTCCAAAAGAACAAAGGAATAAAAAGAATATTTTAATTACTATTATAAGTGCTGAATCCATCACAGTCTGATAGCCTTACAATGCACAGAACATTTGAATATCTACAGAAAGAGCATATATAGGAAGACTAGTGAGAAAAATAGTCCCAAGTAAAACAAGCAGCTTAGAAGCAACAACACTCACAAAGCACTTGAAAAAATCTTATAAATTCTTATCTCATGCTAAGAAATGGGCAGTCATTTCACTTACTAATTCACAGAACATAGGTTGAAAGTGCTAAAAGAAGCACTAAGACAATGGATACAACCAAGAGGTAGAAGGTTACACCTTGGATTTTCAGAGACATTAAAATATGATCAATTATTTTATGATGTTTATAACTGAGTAGAATAGATATTCAGTTAGCAGCGGGCAAAAACAGAAACCAAAAAATTGATTCTGTAAAAGTTAACGACCAAAGAAAAAGAGAACCAGAACAGGGTGAAAGAGAAGTACACCAACTAACAAACCAAAATACAGTCAAAACTAAGCACTACTAAAATGGATGGGTTCCTATCTTCAAAAAATGGATGAGTTCCTAGCCCTTCATCAGTTCTTGTTGTATAGACGGAGCTATGTCAAATACATCTGAGAATTCATGAACTTTATCCTTTCCCTTACTGTTACATATAAATTCCTACCAGAATACAACCTGTGGGCACCACTCTTTGGTGCTTCATGAATATACTTAGTTTTCTTCTTTTCTTTTGAAAAAACAACCTGCAGGCTGGCTGAGGACCCTGGACAATAAGCCAAAGGCAGGTACCCTCATTATCTTTATCCTTGTTCCAGCTTATCAGACATGTTTCTAGAAGGTGGCTACTATATTAACTGTGTATCCAAACAAAACTTCTTAGACTCCACTATAGAAGCTATTAGCCTTTTGTGTATGATAGTTTGTGCCAAAGGACTATTTCAAGGGACTCAAGGAGAACACTCAAGACATTCTTGTTAGAGTAATTCATTGCAAGTATCTCAGGTCTCATTGGGATAAAAGAAATTACCAAATGAAGTAAAAGATGATTGCACACAGTAATACATAGAGATTAGATGCATTATGGCAGAAGAAGATCATTGTCCCATCAAATTTTGCATACACGTGGATCTAGCGTCAAGCAAGTCTAAAAGAAACTTGATCTCAGAAAAGGGAAATTTTAGCATGGAAAAACATATCGTGCATTTAACAAGATATAAAAGAGCTCCTTAGGTTGCAACCAATAACAGCTACATGTCGGACATTTCACCATTTTTCTAGTAACAGTTTCTATTCGAACTATTTTTATCTCATAATAAACCAAAAGAAAGTAGCAACAACTACCTTTGGATAGCGCTTTTTAACTACCTCTAAAGAAAAAGAAATCATCTAACTAAATTATCTCTTAGGAAATATTAGTAGACTGATTACTGCCAGCCATCATTTAGCTATTGTAGTTAATATGGCCTCATGACTTCCAAAAAAAAAAAATTGATTCGTACTCATTTACTTAATATAGAGCTTTTCTATCCCAATATATAAAAAATATAAAAGAGGACACTTTTTAAGAACATTTTGAAGGACCTAAGTTAACAATTTAAAGTGATGCAGTGATAACAAATTCTGTGCGAAGAATGAATTTTATCTATAACTGAAGAATTTAAAGAGCACGAACATACATTTCCATTCAGTCCTTGAAACTCTTGAGAGTTAATTATTGCCAATGCTGGAGCCAGGTAAACAAATGAAGGACCTTGTATCAAAGGCAACCTTGATCCAAAAGATGTATGCAATAATGTGGTGATTCCCGACACAAAGAGCACAGTCGATACCACGTTTGAAGCATCCTCCTACATCCACTAAATCCAATTACACCAAGCTACCCACTGAATATCTTTAATTAAAATATAAATAATAGCAGTTAAGAAATAGAAATTATAATAATAACAATAATAATAAATAACTCACATAAGAACCTCCCATTGCCGGAACAATGACAAGGGGAATCAGAACCAAGGAACCCAACATCGAAATATAATGCTGGAATCCGTAGAGACCAATAGGAACTGTAATGTTAAACAAACAAACAGCCAGTTAGAATATCAACAAGTAAACATGCTTCATAAATCCCTTCTAAATGTCCAAAAACCATGCTTTAGAAAGTTATCCACATAGCCAATAAAGAAACTCGCTCTATTAAACTAAGACTACGTGTCATAAAAAAAATCAAAAAACCACGAGAATTAAACATTCCTAAATCCTACAATCACATAAAAGAAGCTAACTTAACCCAGCTGAGATTCATCAATTAAAAAACTGATACTATAAACATCTTTCGCTATCAAAGCACTTATTGACAGCAGCGAACCTAACAAGTTCATAGCGAACAAATATGACAGAAGGCTTATTTCGAGTTAACAACCCAAAAGGGAAAACTTTCAACTTTTCATTCTCACTACAATTAAGCAACCGTTGATAAACAAGCAGAGGAAAAAAGATAAGAAAAAACCCACCAAGACCAGGGGTATCTCTAAGCTCATACTTCATATGAGAGTGTCTTCCCACAAACCCATCATCCTCCACGTTCTGTGGCAACACATCCACCACTTCATCATTTCTCACAGTCCTTCTTACTGGTTCAGACGACCCATTAGGCCCAGTAGGGCCATTAGCAGCCGGATTTGCGCCCTTCGGGCCTCCATCAGAGTCTCTTCTCCGCTTCACTGCCTGATCCTTATCAGCGGGCGGTGGCTGAACCTTCTCTCTTTCGGGTTCGCCGTTTGCCACGGGTGCTGGGCGGACCTGACCCACCTCAAGATCCGGTTGAGAATCGGGCTCTTTGGTTCTGACAGGTGTATTTATCTGACCCGAACTGCTGACATTGGTCTCCCCAGAGAACTTAGGTCGGAAGCCGGTGCGCTTCGCCCAAGAAGACGGCGGCATTGCTGCGGATTCTGGCGCCGGCGGCCATGGACCCGGTTTAGGCCGGTTTTTAGTATCTGAACTTGACATTGTTGTGTGGGTTTTAGTGGTTCATAGCTGGAAACGGAGCATGGGTGAGTAGATCTGAGCTCTGAAATTGAGGTTTCGTTTGAGTAAATCGAAAAATGAAGGATTTGGAGTGTTAGGGTTTGTCGAACAAGCCGAGGTTACTGGTTTTACAGAGAGAGAAAGCAGCAAAATGGGTAGTGAGAGAAAGGGAAGCGTGAAAACGAGTGAAGAGAGAGAGTGGGGAGGTGAATACTGTGAGTGACAGTGAACGAGAGAGATGACAAAAGAGATCACCTAGTGGAGGAGCTCTAACCGCGTTTTTTCAGTTCTTCCTTCAATTTAGGCTGGGATTTAAAGGTCTTATCAAAGTGTTTTCTATTTCTTCTCGTGCCATTATTTACAGGTATATGTTATAATTGAATATTTATATTATAAATATATATTTAATTGTATTATGAATAATGGTTTTGAAATTCTTATCAAGTTAATGGCGGAATAAATAAAATCTCCACTTATTTTTAGTGTGAGTTTATGGAGTGATGAAAATGTTAACAACCTGAACTTCAGAAAAAATGACATGAACTTACAATAGTGACGCGCAACTTATTTATAAATAAAGTAGTAGTTAGTTTCAATATTGTATTGTTATATAAAAAATTGAATTAAAATTTAAACAAATAATGTTAACACTATCACACTATATTATATGAGGAGATGATAAAGAAAGTCCAATTTCATGAAATAGGAATTGTAACCAAATATCTCAATACAAAAACATTAATAATAAGATTAAACCATAAATAGATAGCAACAATTATTAACCACCATAGCTCGTGTTAGAGTATGATTGTGGAGATAATAATAAGGGTACAAACAGAATACCAAAATATAATGTTTGTTTGACACATTGAATAAGTCATTTTACAATTTATTATTATAATATGAATGAATTGACATATTTTATAGGCAAAAAATACAATATCATATTTGGTGACAGTGGCATATCGCAAAGCTCATAACACCTATCATATTACTATGGATTTGAAGATTGATATCCAACTTTTTTGAATAAAATGGGCATAATGACCATGAAGGTAAGATAATCTTGGGAATATGTCGTTTTTATTTTTTCAGTTTAGAGAGATATTTGTGCTAAGAGAATATAACACATATTTGTCATACAATACCCTCATTTTAAGAAAATAGTATAATTTGCCCAAATGGATGATAAAAAATTTATGTCGTAGAGTGGTGATAGAGGTATTGATAGTATATGTCGAATTTCTTGCCATAAAAATATTATCAACATTAATGAAAATAAAGAGTTTAATAAAAACCCTTTTTAAAATTAAAAAAAAAATCAATATTAGATGTAATAAAATCAGGTTTCTATAAAAACTTACTTAAGCGAGTAAATCGAGCTCTTAGGTTTGTTTGAGACTATAAAAGCTTTGTGAAGACGAAATATGTGATTGAAAAACATTGTATTAATAAATCTAATAAGTTGTGCATTGTATACTTCTTTTATATGGTCACATAGGAAAAGATTTGAGACATATAATTGTTAAATATCCTAGTGAGAAAATACTACAATATATGAAATTAGTTGAATAGTCATGTACTTAATAAATGAGCTATAAGCCTCCTTATAATTAGCTTATCTTTTTAATTAAATCGTTCTATTATAAGATGAGTTTTATAACCTTTAGTATTGTCATTTAATAAAGAAACCAATTTGTTTCCGACTGAGTTGCAATTTAGAGGTTTTACCACTAAAGACTAAGTATGGTTGCTAATGAGAACTTTTTATTCATGGCTTTCCTCTATAGTTTAACCTTATTGGCTTGACTTTTAGGTGGTAGGCTTAGTTGAAAATAATTAACCATAAAGGAAGGAAAGTGTTAATATTTCACAAATGAATGATTTTATTGAAATGGATGATATATTCTTATACAGATTTACATAAAGGGTACAATAGGAAAAAAAATAAAAATAGAAATAAATAATGTAGAGGTAAAGACAATATTTTATTACTATAACAATTTCCTGAATTAGCTCCATGAATGTCGGTATATCATAATAACGTTAAGATAATATTTTGTCACTATAACAATTTCTTAAATTAACTTCATGAATATTGGTATGTCACAATATGCTCCCTCAAATTGGAGCATGGAATTGCGAATGTCCAACTTATTGATTAAGAATTGAAATTGTCATGTTTCTACTACTTTGGTAAACACATCAGCCAATTGATTGTAAGAAAAAATGAAATAACAATCGATCAACTTGCATTAAATACAATCACAGACAAAGTAACAGTTGATTTCAATATATTTTATATGTTTATGAAAACCAAAGTTTGTAACAATGTGTTTAGCCATCTAATTATCATAATAAAGAACAACAAGTTCAATAATAAAAATGGTCAAGTTGAGTAGCAGTTGCTTTAACTATGTAATCTCACAAGTAACGGAGGCCATAGATCTGTACTCAACTTCCATGTGAAAAATGGTAACTTTTTAGATAAATTGACATGAAAAAATTTAACAACTTTTAGATAAAGTGACATGACAGAATGATGACAACCTTTCTCTCGTGGTTCTCCACTCCTATAAATAGCATATGAGAAAATAGATGAAGAAATATTCCAGATGAGAAAAAAATAGTGAGAAGCACAGAGGTGAGAGAAGAATAATGAGTACGAAATAGATAATTTTTGAGAGTATTGTGAAGTTTTAGATAAAAATTTTGAAAAAATTTTGTTAAATTTGTAAGAATAAAGAAAGATGAAAAAAAAAAGGAAGAAAGTTCATGGTCAAAAAAATGTTATAAACTGTTAGAAAATGAAGTCTTTTCTTAAATTTTAAAGTTTTGTTTCTCTTTAATTTTTAGGATTAATTTTGAGTATTGTATTGGATATTTTTTAATCAAGAAAGTGACCAAATATTATCTCGAAACTCTGTCAAATTTATGAGAAGAAAATGTCATCAATAAAGTTAAAACTCTGCTGGAATTAAGATTACGATTGCTAAGAATCTAAAGTAAGTATATATTATGAATTCATAACTTATATAGTTTTAAAGTATTTTACGTATTTTTAGTATAAAAATATATAAGTGTTCGATTTGTCTTTCATATTTACTAAGTAAGTATGTGTTAAAGTTTTACTTTGATATAAGTGTTATTTTATTTTTTGTTTTCGAAATATGATTTTAATATATATGCATCACTCATTATGGAAAGAAATTATTCCGAAAGCACCTGCATTATACTAGGTTTCAATGTGACCATACATACTGTTCCGAGTTTAGATGTATTGGCGAAGTGATAAGTATGTACTCATATATAATCATTCTATGTTCGGGTATATAAAAAAGTAGTCTGATCTGCGTATCCTAACTGTTCCGTGTTCGGAGGGTAGTAGTATTTTAAGGTACTCATGTATGTCGTTATGTGTTCGGGTATATGGAGAACTAGTGATAAATATGTATGCTTACACATAATGTATGATAATTAATTGATCCTCTATAATAATGTTCATATACAACGAAACAATTGTAAATCTATTTTTTGATTTGTACATTCGTCTTCTAATTTATATTTATATTTTTTTAAAAAAGTAAATGATATATGTTTTTGTTGTATGTAAAAAAAAACTATATATTGTATATACTATACTGTAATTTCATAACATTACTTATTGGGATATTTTATCTCACCCTCAATTACTCTCCAAATATTGAAGATACCGTTGTAGAGTGAGTGACGATATGGAGAAAAAATTTTTAAGCTAGACTTTGATATTAAAGTTATTATTTTATACTTTTATTTTATAATGTAAAAAGAAAATTTAAAGTCTCGTATATATGTTTATGTTTTACATTTAAAGGATGTAATATTTCTACGACTCTGTTATAATTAATAAAGTTAAATTATTTTACTTGAGTTGAGTTTATATGATTTAAGTAAGTATGCTCCAGTCATTACACTATAAGACGGAGTATGATCCATGACAGAGTAGCGGTTGCTTTAACCATGTAATCTCACAAGCAGCGGAGGCCATAGACCTGTACAAAGCTTTGGCGAATGAGCGAGAAACAATGACTTATTTCTTGTATTTCCAAGATATAGGGGAAGAACCAAGAAAAATGTGATAGTTAGTAAGGGACCTCCTTGTTAGCGAGCAACTAGCCTAATCCAAGTCACAATAAAAAATTAATTGGAGATTCGTATGTGAGGGTAGTAAAATTCCTTGGCCATGAGACTGTTTGAGATAGTGAAGCATACAAATTGAAGCGTGTCAATGATTTTGGCGTGGCTTGTGCATAAATTGAGAGAGAATGTACACTGAATAACAAATATCAAGATGAGTAATGGTTAGGGAAAAAAGTCTACCTATCAATTCTCTTAATAAAGTAGGGTCTTCAAGAAATGAGCTATCATCTAAGGCCAAACGATAATTTTACTCAGTAGGAAAAGAAGATAGTTTCGAACCAGACATACCAGTTTCAGCCAAGATGTATAAGGTACGCTTGCATTGAGATAAGACAATACCTTATGAATTGCGAGAAACCTCCAAGCCTAAGAAGTATTTAAGTGTGCAAAGATCTTTGATAAGAAATCATGTTGCCAAAAATTATTTAATACATGAAAGAATAGATAGATAATTGGATGTAAAAAATACATCATCCATATAAACAAGAATAGCTGCAAAAATATTATCTTTTTTGTATGAGAATAGTGATGTATCAGCTTTAAATTGAGTGAAGCCAAATTTGAGAAGAACGTTAAAGAATTTAGAAAACCATTATCATAAAGCCTTTTTAAAATCATAGAAGGAGCATTAAAGTCGACAAACCCATTTATCAATAGATGGCAAATAACTTTGTGGGCGTTACATATAAATTTCTTCATAAAGATCACCATGAATAAAAGCATTTTGAACGTTAAGTTGATGAACAACCCACTATTTGGTAGCAACAACAGCTAAAAGAGTGCGAACAATGGTGATTTTTGTAACCACGGTAAAAGTCTCATTATAATCCAATCCCTCAATTTGAGTATACCCTTTTGCGACGAGCCTTGTTTTAAATATGCCAATGGAACCATCAGAGTTGTATATAATTCTATATACTCAGTTATAATCGATGACTTTCTTTTCTAGCGGTAATTGTTTAAGAGTCCATGCTTAATTCTTTTCAACGACTTCTAATTTAAATTTCATAACATCTTTTCATTTTGGGTTAATAGCAGCCTGTTTATAAGTCTTAGGCTCATCATGGGATGTGATGGTTGCAAAAAAATAAATGTGTGAAGGAGAGAATTTATCATAAGTAACAAAGTAAAAGAGAGGATAAAGAGTACCTGATGAAGTTGTGTTAGTAGTAGCATTAGGAGAAACTTTATTACAACCTGGAAAATCAACATGATAATCTCGAAAATGGTGAGGTAAATTCTTGATACGAGTTGGTCAATGAACAATAGGTTATGTAGTGGAGGTGGGTGTTAAATCTATTAAGTGGGGTTCTGAGGAATCAATTTCACTAATAGGTAGGGGAATGAGTGTAATAAATTGTGGCGACGGAGGAAGGGGTTGGATTTTGAAGGAAAAAATTGATTCATAAAAGGTGACATCACATGATACAAAGAGTGACTGAGTTTTAAGATTATATAGTTTGCACCATTTTTGACCATAATGATAGCCCAATAAGATACAAAGTACATCATGTTCATCGAATTTATTAGGTGATTTAGGTAAGACAAATGCATAACATAAACATTTAAACATGCAAAGATAAGAATAATATGGTTTGGTGGAAAACAACAGTTCATAAGGCCTTTTATCGTATAAGAGTGATGTAGGTGTGTAATTGATAAGATATACAGTTGTTAGAACACATTTACCCCAAAAACAAATAGGCAACCCAGCTTAAAAATGTAAAGCCCTAATTTTGCTGGTAAGAAATTTTTTATACCCAATAAATCTATAAAATATACTCTGGGATAAGCTTAGGTTGAGGGAAAAATTAGTGGTGGATAGAAGTTAAGATAAATGTCGTGGTGATTGGTATAAGAGTAAGTTCATATATGAATTAACGTTTAAAAAAAGATTTTAGGTATATAGAGATATATATGGATGATAAGTGGAATAAGTTCATTAATATTAGTTGAAAAATGAGATAAGACTTTGAGGGTAAAATGGTGGATTTTAGGAGTTAAAAGAGAGGAAGGCTTTCTCGTGGGAAGTGATAAAGAATAAGAAATTGACTTAGAATATTTATAATTATAATTTCATGCAATAACAAGAAAAAGAAAAAAATTTATTGCTTTGGTCTACTATTAAATAGGTGATTTATAGTAGTCCCAATAAGTGTTACATTTTTTATAGCAGGTTGAAAGGGAATGTCAAATTTTCCATCAGTTAAATGTGTTGAGAAATATAAAAAGGTCATGATTTTTAAAAGTTAGAGGTACAAGATTGTTATAAGTAGAAATTGTGGCATTTAAAACAACTAAGAAACATTTTAATGCATTAGAGGGAAGATTGTGCTTGAATTTATAAGAATAAGAGACATATTGATTAAAGTGAGTCGGGGACTAGGATTGTTGGTCATGTGAATTATTAGGATAATGTTTACATACCGAGAATTCTACATGTTTAGGTGGTAGATGTCAAAACGGAGGATGCATGGTGCATGATTTGTGGCATTTCGAACAATAAAAAAGTGGTTAATTACGCCTATAATTGATTTTCATGCACACAAACTTTTCCATACTGACTATTGTTGGGTGTAAAAGGGATGTCTCAATAATTAGATTCATCGTGATTGAATTATTCGATCAAGAAATACTATGTTAATATTGATAAGAAAGAAATTTAAAGAATTGGAATTGAATTCAATTTTTTTTCGAGGATTTATTGTTGCTCCTGAAATATTATACTCAACTGTTTTATTTTGTTCATGGGTGTGAGAAGTAGTAAAATGATTAATCCCCCAAATTTTAAAGAAATTTACAAAGTTTGTGAAATTTACCATCTAGGCATATTATAATGATTTTATAAATATGTTAAATTATTATTTAACCTGTAATATCTTAATCTTATTATTATTATTATTACAGATTAAATTATTTATTTATGAATAAATTGTATAATTAAGAGATAAATTCTAATTTAATAATAAATTGTTTTTAATAAAAAAGTCATTTACATCATAGATTAATATAATCTGTAAAAAAATTACATTATAATATGCAATTTAAAAATGGCTAATTATGAAATCACCAATGATATGATAAACAGATATGGAAGAAACCAAACAACGGTCACCATAAAAAAATAATAATAATTTCAGGAAGCAAAAAAAAAGGAGAGAGAAGATGAATAAAATCAGAGGAATTCTAGAGATTTAGCGCGAAAAGGAAACCAGAAAGCACTTCTAAATGGTTTCACTCACGCAGCCCCTGGTTTTCCACAACCGTTTTCTCCTCCACGCAGCCAGTTGGAATTGGAATCCTTGTCCTCGCGTCACGAATCGATTACCATCGAGCTTACAGCAAGAGACCGCGAAGTCGGTGGAATCACCAGAGGGGAATGATTTGAGCTCGGAACTTTACGCTTCGGCTCCGTTTCCTCCAATTAGAGCGTCGAAGAGAGTGGTTCTGGTCAGGCATGGACAGAGCACTTGGAACGCGGAGGGAAGGATTCAAGGGAGCTCCAATTTCTCGGTATTGACTAAGAAAGGTGAGGCTCAGGCTGAGACTTCGCGACAGATGCTCATCGATGACTCCTTCGATGTCTGCTTCACGAGGTGTAGTCTGACTTTCTTTAGAAGTGATTTTGTTGCTTGTAGAAAACGAATTTCTCTGGTAGTAAATTATCCAAGAAGGTTCAATGCATGTGTTTGGTTAGTTTCCTGGAAGTAGCTTTTGATTAGAATTTTGTTAAGGAAGAAATGATGAGTAATTTTGCATTACCTGGTTGTCCTTTAAAGGCTTTTAGGTAAAAAGTAGTTTAGATCTCCACTTTGGCTGAGTCTTTTATTGTAAATTATAAGATAACTCTAGTCTGTTTTGTTGCTCATGGAGTACCTTTTTTTTTTTTTTTTTTTTTTTTAATTTTGAGTATCGCTTCTCTGATGTTAAATTGAGTTTCCTGCTTATGTTAGCCCCTTGATTCGATCAAGAAGAACAGCTGAAATCATATGGAGTAATCGCGAGAATGAGATGATCACAGATTCTGATCTGCGAGAAATTGACCTTTACTCATTTCAAGTTAGTAAGTTTGATTTTACAATTCTTTATTGAATGTTCAAATTGTGCTGGAGTCTACATATGTACTTTTCTACAGCGTGATGAAAAATTTATGCTGTTTGTATTTATTGTGAGGTTAATTGGAATTTACTTGGGGGGATTTTAGGGCCTCCTAAAGCATGAGGGAAAAGCAAAGTTTGGTGCAACCTACCGTCAATGGCAGGTAGATGCTGTGAATTTCAACATTGATGGTCATTATCCGGTGAGAGAATTGTGGGAACGTGCTAGAAACTGCTGGTCTAGAATACTTGCTCATGAAGGCAGGTCTGTTCTTGTGGTCGCGCACAATGCTGTGAATCAGGCACTTGTAGCAACAGCTATTGGTACTATTCCTTTCTCTTTTCCATCTAATTTTATGAACATAGAGGTTTTTCTTTAAAGGTTATTTCTATATTTATTTTTTTCCTCCCCGACAATCAGGATTAGGAACAGAATATTTCAGGATTTTACTTCAGAGCAATTGTGGCGTAAGCGTCCTAGATTTCAACCCACGAGCTGAGGGTGGGTCTCCATACATTTGTCTTAATCGTCTGAATCAGGTAAATAAACACGTATGTTGAATCTTCTTAGACATTACTTTCTAAAGTTAACAAGAGGTAGGAAGATTTATCATTTTCTTTGGTTTAATTCTTGTTGCTACTTCTCATTACAGTCTCTTCCCTTAAGCACCTATAGGTTATTTGTTCTTTTCTTTTGTTCCTTTTCATGAAATCTGGATGATGTGTATCAATTTATCTCAGTTTGACTTAATTATAAGTTTTCTGTCCCATAGTAGTATACTGATGTCCAGGGAACTCTGCATGAGGTCGCCACATGCAATTCTTTTTATCACGGTAACTTGCTGACATGACATTTTGCTACTCATTAATCAGTTTTTTTAGAGAGCAAGGCCTTCCGGAGACGCTCAAATCCTCTGTTCCACGCTATTTTAACTCTTAATTCTTGAATTCTTGTTTGCCAGATTGATATCTGTTTCTTTTTCAGATTTCGTGTAACAAATGGAAAAATATATTAAAACCTTGAGGTTGGCACAGATTAATAATTAACTATTTGGTCCTATTTTGAACAAGTAAAACTCTAAAATAGAACCTATTCATCTAAGATTTTTGCAGGTGATTTAGTGGAGTGAAGAAGATAATTTGGTGACTTAGGAATTTTTTACAAGGCAATTTTTGTTGAAGCTTAGAGATTTGATCCTTTGTTTCATTCAATATGTCCCTTCTAGCCCAATGGTAATGGAGATTCAGATTACAGGGGAAGTCATAGGTAGACCCTAGAGTGTCATTTGGGTCCATTTTGGCCTTTATGGTAGGGGTTGGAGGACTGTCGTTGAAGTGGGTTGTAATGCTGTAAACTTGATAAATGGATTAGTAAATATTAGACAGCTATATTTAATAGGCTGGATCTATAGTTTCTTGACTCCAGTTTATCAGCTTCCATGAGGAGTATCAGTGTTGGAATGGTCCCTTGAAGGTCCAATCCTAGGGTCATTAGAACCACTAGGGACAAGGAAGCTCTGGTGCGTAGTAGCTTCTCTGACTGCAACGGAGAGGTTTACTTGCAACATTCCACTGATTTAGAATCTCAAAAATTGGGAGGTTGGTGGATTGTGCTTCCTTGGTGGCTCCTCCAGCCATTTGTGAGATTTGTCCAGAAGTTTGCTAAGGATGGTATCTTATCAGTGAAATCCTTCTACCTCAATATCTTGGATCAAAATCACATTGTGTACAGTTTTATGTGCATGCAGATTTGGAAGAGGAAAGCATCTTCCAACATGGCTTTTTCAAGGGGGAAGCCTCTTGGAGAAGGATCTTTACTATTCACCTTGATGAGAAGAGGTGGGATTTTGTCAAATAGGCTTATCCTTTGTGTGAAGGAGAATAAATCATCTGGGAAGATTATAAAAAATCTTTAGAGTATATTTATCATTTTACTCTAGCAATTTTCTCCTTTGGTATTTGGAAGCTAGAAGGTCCGATCTTCTTGGCATCAATTGGTTGCTTGGTGGTTCAATTTTTGATCAGTTGTGGACTTTGGGTGAGTAGACTGCAGAAAAGGCGTGCCCCTCTCATTTCCATAACGGTCTTTTGGTTTATGTAGAGACAAAGAAGAGGGACTATTTGCAAATCCTTCTCGATAGTATTGGATAGCATTTCTGATATTGATGGAATTGAACAGGATAGAAGTAGATAGGATAGTACAGGATAATATAAGAAATAATGGTTGTCAGTAGGGCATCTCTCGAGGATCCCTTTTCGGAAGAGGAGGTGTGGGACTGTTTGGGTGAGTGCAATGGAGACAAGGCACCGGGTCCCAATGGTTTCAACATGAAGTTTTACCAAGATTTTTGGAATATTATTAAGGATGATATCATGGCTGTTTTTAGGGAATTTCACCGAACCGGTGCTTTTTTGAATTCCATAAATTTTACTTTCTTTGTTATCATACCTAAAGTTGTTGGGCCCAAGAATATTAAAGGGTTTAGGCCTATAAGCCTTATGGGCAGCTTGTACAAACTGATTTCTAAGGTTTTGGCTAAAAGAATGTCTAAGGTTATGGGGGAGGTTATAGGTGAGAATCAGAATGCTTTGGTCGAGGGGAGGCAAATTCTTGCTGCGGCTATGGTTGCTAATGAGGTTGTTGATGATTTGGTGGGGCAGAAAAGGAGGGTATTATTTGCAAAATTGATATAGAAAAGGCATATGATAGAGTGTGTTGGGATTTTGTTCTCTACATGTTGGAGCGGATGGGTTTCGGGAATAGATGGAGGAGATGGATGAAGACATGTATTTCTACCACTTCTTTTGCCGTAATGGTCAATGGAGGTCCCTCTTCATTTTTTAAAGCTTCTAGAGGTCTTAGGCAAAGGGACCCCTTGTCTCCATTACTTTTCCTTACGGTGATGGAAGCATTTAGTAGACTCATGGAGAGGGCTTGTGATTTGAATATGATTAAGAGTTTGTCAGTTGGGATGGGTGATTCCACTGTAAAAGTGTCCCATTTATTCTTCGCCGATGATGCCTTAATATTTTGCAATCCGGACCTCTATTCTTTACTTCGTGTAAGACGCTTGCTTGCTTGTTTCCAAATGGTGTTGGGCTTGAGAATTAATTTGAGCAAAATGGAGATGGTTAGAATTGGAGATAGGCAGGATGAAAGAGAATTGGCTAGTGTTTTGGGCTGCAAGATTGTCAAGCTGCCCATTATATATCTTGGTCTTCCTCTAAGGGCGAAATTTAAAGATACTAAAACTTGGGATCCCATTAAATATCTTGGTCTTCCTCTAAGGGCGAAATTTAAAGATACTAAAACTAAAGATCCCATTGTGAATATGTTTGAAAAGAGACTTGTGGAGTGGAAACGAAATTTTCTCTCTAAAGGGGGGAGACTCACATTGATCAAAAGTACCTTAACAAATCTACCAATCTATTACCTATCCATTTTAACTATTCCGGTGAGTATTGCCACCAAACTTGAAAGGATTCAGTGCAGATTTCTTTGGGGCGATGAAGAGGGGCATAGGAAATTTCACTTAGTCAAATGGGAGGAGGTGAAGATGCCGATCAATAAAGGTGGGTTGGCATTGAGGTCTATTTCAATATTAAATTCTGCTCTACATGGTAAGTGGCTCTGGAGATTTGTGAATGAGAAAAGGAAATTGTGGAGGAGGGTGGTGGAGACAAGATGGGGTGATTGGGAGAGGAATGGGGGTAGGAGAGGGAAATATAAATGCCATGGGTCTAGCTTATGGAAGAAAATCAGCTCCGAATGCATGAATTTTTATGATTGCTTACGTTGGCAGCTTGGTAATGGTGCTGAAATAAAATTCTGGAAGGATGAGTGGGTTGGTGACTTCAAACTGAAAGGTAAATTCCCAAGGATGCGATTGCTAAGGAGAGGGATATTCTTGTCGAGGAGGTGTTTGAGAAGGGAGAAGGGGGTGGGATATTCAAGTTAGAAGAAGTTTAAAGGAGGGTGAGGAGGTTGAATTCTGTAATCTGCTGCGGTGGCTTGTTAATTATAAGGTGAATAATGAGAATGACAAAAGAATCTGGAAACCAGACATGAAAAATGGTTTTTCTGTGAAGTCCTAGTATAACCTCATTGCCAAAAATGATGAGGAGAATGTGAGAACAGCTCCGTTTAAGCATATTTGGAGGTCAAAAGCTCCGCCCAGACTGGCTTTTTTCATTTGGGAAGTTGTCAAAGAAAAAATCTTGACCAATGATGCATTGAGAAGAAGAGGAATGATAATAACCAATAGGTGCTATATGTGCAAATCTGATGAAGAATCTTGCAATCACCTGTTACTTCATTGTCCTATGGTCTACAGAATTTGGGAGCATGTGTATGGAATTTTGGGTTTAAAGTGGGCCTTGGCGGGTAGTGTTAGCAAGGAGTTGTGGGCGTGGGTTGGATTATGTAAAATGAAAAAAGATTTATTTCTTATCTCATTTTCCATTATGTGGATGGTTTGGAGGGAGATGAATGTTAGGGCTTTTGAGGGTTTTGAAACAGATATTGTAAATATTAGGGATAGATGGTTTCATATTTTTGGATCTTTTTTGATTGGTCATGACATAGTTGATTGGAATGATATAGAGGTTGTTATGGACCATCTGATCGATTGTTAATTTTGCATTATTGAGACAATATCCCATTAGTACCTTTGTGCATAATAATATTTTTCTTTTATTTAAAAAAAAAAAAAGAAATAATGGTATGTTTGGTAGATATAGGGTTGGATTGAACAAATCTTTATGTTAAATGTTTGATAATCAATAAATAATACTGGACACGACTACGATTACTAAAATGCCATTTATACTGTTTTATGTTTAATTTTTAATTTTTCATGAATAGAAAAATATTATTCATAATTACATCAATTTATTAGATTTAGATTGCTTTTTTAAGAAATTAATATTATTTAAATGTTGATAATGAATTCCTAACAAAAATGTTAAAATACTAATATTAGCAAATTATTTCACACAAAAATTATTATTTTATTTTTTATTCTTAATTTTTAACAAAAATATTAGATTATTCATACTAATAAATTATCCACACAAAAATAATAATGTATCAGACCTAGCTGTCTATCACAAAGCTACCTAATTACAATTAGTATAAGATAATGAATTAATAATAATAAATTACCATATGTTGTGAAACTATCTTTTAAGTTATAGCATTTATAGGATAGTAAATTATATGATTAATACTTGTAAGATATCCAGGGTTATATATAAAATTGATATGTGAATAAATAAAATTTATTGTTCTTTGCGTGCAAGAATATATCTGCGTGGATATCTGCATGGCATTGCCATGTTTCAGATGCATAAAATCTTTTATTCTCTTTTAAGTATAGTTTAATATATCAATGCCTGAATGGAACATATTTTTCAGGACTAGAGTAATTAATGTTATACCAAATCAATGAATCTACTTTAGCAGTTGTCTAAAAAACAAAAAGGAAAATAAAATGCTGTTGCACCTCAAATAAACTACTCAATAGGTAATTTGGTGCATGCAGAATGACTAATTCCGAACTCTTTTTGTTAATCTTATTCTGAGTGATTAACATCCAGGTTAACTAGAAGTTAAAAGATTAAATTTCTAGAAAGTAGCTTACTTTCTCCAATATCAGTTCACATTTGAATGCATTTTGTGCATGTTGTTTCCTGACTTTTCACAAATATATAGACTCTCTAATGGGCTAGTCTTTCCTACAATTTTAGTGATTCTATTGCAGTCTTCTTGCAGACACCAAATTCTCCTGTTGCTACTGGAAGTTCTGGTGGGCGAAAAACCAGCAAGCGCATCATACTTGTTTGCCATGGATCCACACAGGGAGATATAGAGGTATAGAAGCACTGACTTTGCCTATGCAATTGTTCTGGGTATACAGCTTCGTTTCTTGTGTTTTGGCAAATTTCAAAACCAAAACCATGTGATTTACTTTAGTGCAGTTAACTATCTTGATACTTCACAATGGCTTCTAGACATCCATTGCAAAAGAAAGTACAAAAATTTCTTATTTTTTCTAACAAAAATCACATATACAATACTGATTAGTCAGATGTTACAACTCCACAAGTTATACCAAAATTGCATTTACTTTGTCGAAGAATGTTGTAGGAAATCTTTGTAATGGATTAAAATGAATGAAGTTATTGGATCTTATCTGATTTGTTATCCAATTGCCAAAGATCTTCTACCCGATAATTTAATCCTTTTGAGTAAAAAAATCTTGTTTGTTTTATGAAAGGCTACTAGAGTCTTCTACCATATACTTGTTTTTAAATCTTTGAGACTATGACAGTATCCTAAAGAGACTGATTTCAGTAACAAAATTGAATAGATTTTCTGCAGTTGTGTTGTTATATAAGTAGGCACAGTAAGGATAGACAAACGAAGATAAACTGTAATGTAAGTTAAACTCTTATTTGATAGTGAACAAGGTAATTTTAAACTCTATTCAAATTATCCTATTGCTAGATAATATCTATGAATACAATATATATTATTAACATATAATTTATACCCTGTTGATAAATAAGGAAAGTTACTAAAATGCCCATGTTTATGTACGTAATATAATTAATTGTAATAGAAGCTTTCAGTAGAAGCAGTGAGATTCAAGTTACCCATTAAAGTAACATAGTTAACATTTTTGTCCAACGGTGGAACTTAATGGTAGTTAACTAGTACAAAACAAACTATAAAGCTTTATTTTCAAAATGGTCTAACCAGAAAGGGTGAAAACTGTAATTTGTCCTATGTTTTTTTGGTTCTTTTCTTTTCAGACAGTTCTTCTGGTTATATGTCCTTTCACCATTGGTTGCTCCCCCTCGTAAATTTTCTCATTAAAAGGAAAAATATTGATATCAGATGGAAGAAACTATTTGTTCCAATGAACAAATATGGTTAAGAAGAATAGGGAAAAACACTGTACCATCCCAAACTCATTATGTCCTAGATATCCAGACTATAATTGTCCAGGAGCTGCCAGATACCACTGGACGATCGCAAATACATTGATTATAGCAACTAGTTTGCGTTGCCAACCAATTTGCACACCTTTTCTAGACATGTTGGTCGCTTTAACATTCCACTCTTAAGTCTTCTGACAACTTTGGGAAACGACAATTATCAAGTTTTGTAAATACTTGAATGTAATCTGAGACATATGGGAATAATTTGGATCTAGTCCTAACCTTCGGCACTTGGCATCAGTGTCATCAAAATTTGAACAATGCCCGTATATGCAGCCTTAACACCGTACAGTCAAACAAGATAATTGCTGCATGGAAGGTTGTGTAATACTGATGATTAGTTTAAACTTTCTATGAACATTTTTTTTGGAGATTGATGATATGTAGTTACAACCGCAAATGAAGACTGGTTTTCCAGTCTGATGTACCATTTCAGGAGCCACAGGAAACTCAAACCAGAGGCTGAAGTCATGTTGGCTTCTACCTAGGATCTAGTCTAGTTATGCGTGTTAGGATCCATAGTAATAATATTCTTTGGCTTAGTCTCCTTATCTAGCTTTCATTTAGATTTTAGATCTAGATTTTCTTTTATTTTAGTGGGGACATTATCCATTTAGATCCAGGAGAAGTGTTAAGCTCGTTGCGGTAGCACCCTATATATATCTACTTAGAATTAGGAATAAAGCATCAGATAGTTAACAATGAAGTTGAAGTATTCTCTAGAGAGCAGGGGTTCTCTCCATTGGTGTAATTGCAGGCCGTCAAGGCCAGAAATCCAACAAGCAAGCCTTAAACTTGCTGCAATATTTCACAATATCCTGGAGCTATGACCAGATCCCGAAACCTGGACTATAACATGTGTGTACTATTTTTTATCTTTAGTACTAGTACATGGCTGTATTTGTTTTCTTTCTTTATTGATTTCACTGGTTATGTTATCCCTTCTTGTTAACAGGTCAGTTTTGGTGATCAACCAATGAACATGCTTGGGGTTATACAGGTACAACATCAGTAGCATTTATGTAAGTAGCTAGGTCAAAAGATCATACAATCTGAATTTCTCCTGTGGGTGCTACACAGTCCCAGAAAACTGCAGAGCTACTACTTGATTTGAAACTGAACTCTATAATAAGCAGCCCAAAGAATGCTTCCGTTGAGACTGCCACGGTAATATCCAGAGTAAGTTCTGTCCATCTTGCTTAAGCCAGTTTAATCAGTTAGAATCTCAATCTCTGGTGGCAATTCGAAGAGCATTTTTTATTCAGTTCCTACCTGATTTTAGGTGCAAGAAGCTGCAGATTGCTTGGGTGCTGACTGTGTGCCACGTTATGTGGATATGAAACAAATGGGAACCCTGGATATTGAAGATATCTTCCTGCAATCTGAGAAGGCAAGATGTCTACAGATAATAATATATTAATATTGAGAAATAAAATCAAATGCCTCCTTTGTCAATTACTTTCTTTTTTTAATTTTCATTTTTTTTTTTTGCTTTTTTCTTTTTCGGCTGTCTACCTGGACCTTGGTTATAGACTCACATGTATAATGTAGATCTTCCTTGCTGAAATACACCAGGCTTCATCTAAAATCCATGTGTGCAATATATCTTGATCCCGTCAACTGTCTCAGAAAATGAGATTACCCGTTGAAGCAGCAGCCTCATTTCCAGCCTAAAAAGTGTGTTCCTTTTGGCAGGATGCTGTTGCAAATCTTGAGGCTGGTTGGTTAAACAGATTTGGGGATGAAGTCATTTCAAAACTCTGGAATCGATCTGGAAAAGCCTGGGAATCACTGTTAACTGAGCTCTTGGATGAATCTGAGACAGAAAAGGTGGTTGTTGTGATTGGTCATCCGGCAATTCACACAGCACTAACAGCACATTGCCTGAATCTGACAAAAGAATGGATGGGATCATTCCATGTTGATGCGGGGAGCATCAGCGTCATCGACTTTCCAGATGAGGCTACTGGAAGAGGAGTTGTAAGGTGCATAAATTACACTGCTCATTTGGGGAGGTGGTCAATACCAATTACAAGACCAACACTGGACGATGAAGACTTTTAAACCTGATCCTGGATGCTTCTAAGCCTAATTCCAACTATCCATTTAATACTTTCATGGTTGTTTATGCTTATTATTACCCAGGCAAATCACGTACAAGGTTTTGATAGAGTTTGGAAGAATTAATCCCGCTGCTACATTATTTTTTTAAGCCTTATTCCTGTAAAAAAAAATTTATAATGTTACTGAAATATGGTGTCAGAAAAATAATTACCAACTAGTGTTAAATTTTGCTGCTTTGGAGTCTAAAGTCATACTATTTCCAGACTATGTGAAATTTTTTATCATTGATATACAAAATCATATTACTTTTAATAAATTTAAAATAGATTATCTAACATTAACCTTTTTACTTGATTTTTAATATTAAGTAGGATTAAATGCATGATTAACTCCTTGAAAATATTCAAGTAACACTTTGTAAATTTTTTTTATTTAAATCAGTCATATATTTTTAAAATGATTCAAATAATTCTTACTGTTGAAAATTATTAATATTGTTAGTTCAATTAAATAAAATTATTATTAATTTTTTTGATACTTAAATACCACATGTCATCCTGTATTATATGATATATAAATTTTTTTTAATAAAATAATATTTAATTTATTTAAAATAAAAAATTTAATTATGACCCACCCATATCATATAATCTTCTCCATTTGCGGATATCAATGAGAGGGAGAGAGAGTAAAACATTTAGAGAGGAAAAATAAGATGGAGCAAGTGTTGACACAATTGACGACAACACCGGCAATTGGAACGACATTGTACATGGTAGCAATGTTCAAAGTTTTATCCTCTCTAATTTCATACGAAAATGCTAACTCTATAGAAATTCATGCAATCGACTACTTTATTATAGATTGAAGAGGTTGAGATGCAACTATAGCATCAAAATTGTACACTTTTATAAATGTGACATTTATTAAATTATAGACACATGAGAAGTAGACATTTGTTGCTACAATAGTCACTCTAAGTTTTTTGGTTAATTAACAAATCTCATTCACTTTGTTAGTTCTATAAGTGGAGGTTTTCGAACAATATTTAAGAAAATTATAAAATTAATTACAAAAGGTCTTTAAGTAATTTTGTAGATTTCCAAGGTGTTGTTGTCAGATTTCTAAGGTGTTTATCTCAAATAAATTTCCTCCTAAAAGCATGACTAGACATCTTCTTTAGTTGTCTTGTTCTTGAGGGCAAGAGAGTCTCTTTCTTAATTTCTTCCAAAACTTTTTGACAAATAAAATATTATGTTTAAACCCTTAAGCAACATAAATACAAGTTCACCAAAAATCTTTCAAGAAATTGAAGAATCTTCATAATCATCGCATATGAAGTGATCCGGAACTAAAAGAGAAATAAATTTTTAAATTTAATGCGAAAACGTATAATAACGTTAGAGTTTATATTCCTTACATATAAATTTAAATGCGCAATAGAATTACAGAAATGTTCCTTTTATAGCGGTGTATAAAAAAAACGAAATAAACATATGAAAATAATAAATAAATATTGTGGGAGGTTAATCTCCACTAACTCTTGATGGAATTCGGGGGACATCTATTCACAGCCCTCCTATTGATCAGTATCTAAATCTCGATCTTTTTGATCTGAAATGGTTAATAGAAGTGAGTTACACTAACCCAATAAAAATATCACAATACTCAACGATACGGAAACTGAAGGTTGGTAAAAAACATAAAACAACTAATGAAATTCTTAATTTAAGTAAGTTCATTTATCACAAGAAAAATCATTTATTGCATACTTACCATTATGAGATTTTCAAAATCAACTTATAAAGATAATAACTCAAATGATATTATGATCTCTTATACAAGTGAGTAAGAACAATAACTTTTTATTTTTTATCTACTTACTGGTACCTCTGAGGGTCCATAGGAATGTCTCCCTATGCGTGAACCCAATATCTAAATTTATCGATAATCCGACCATCCCCATACCCCGTCCGGTATGAGTGGCAAAATGTTATCCATCGATACCCCGTTTGGTATAAAGGTGAACCGGACCGTCCCCATACCCTGTCCGGTATGAGCGCCAAAAATACCATCATTCGATACTCCGTTGGGTATGAGGTAACGTTCACGGTAGGGTTTCCTATATACCCGATCCGTCCACCATCTCGCTGGATATCTACTAAGACAATCATTTATTAATTCACATCATCAAACAATTTTTTATCTATATATTAATTTCACGTTTCACAATCAACCGTAAATCACGCAAAACAAGCGAGATATGTATTAAAGAAACACAACTGAATCATTTAACTATTTCAATATATTATCATGTATTTAAAGTTGTACGAGCAAGTAATCAATTAAACATGACAAATAAATAATTAACTGGTTTCGGCTCCATTAGTGACTTATAATTATTCCCAAAGTTTTCTAAGTTCCACATAATACTATATTATTAATTTCTAAGCTTCAATTCCATAACAGGGAATAGGGTGAGAGATTCTTACCCAAATCGATGTTCGAAATACCATATTTTCTACCGCGCCTCCTACCAGTCTCCAGATTTCTTGAATTTTCCTGTAGAGATTAAACACGCTCCACGTACTTAAAAAAATACTAAAAAAAACTTAAAATCGGTATTAAAAATCTCTTCTAACCAATTTTAAAATTTCAGTACGGCGCCACCGCCGTACTCCAGCGACAGCATCGCTGCCCGCGATGGTGATTTGCCTGGGCCTAGCCGTTTTCGACTGACTTTACAAATATTATTGCAAAAAAAAAACGTTAAGGAGCATTGGTTGGCCAAAAAAATAAGAAAACCAAAACTTACCAGTGGTGGGGTTTCCAGGTGCGGCGGCTCCGCCGGCTCTCCTTTGCAGCTGGGATTCCTCCTTCGGTCAACCTACAGAAAACAGAACGGTAAACACAATGGTGGAAAAATCGCACAAAATAAAAACTGAGAAGGGGCTCATCGGAAGAAGTTGCAACAACCCCGCTAGGCTTTGCCCGCATTTTTTTGGCTCACCAGCCATTTGTTTTGCTCCGATATGACCTAAGGAGTGCTCAGAATCGAGTCCCGAATGGGTAGGAGAATTTTTACTTTTTTTAGCAGTCGGAGGTGGTTCTGGTGCGGCGACGGTTGGCAGTCGGCAGTCAGTAGTCAGCGGTCGGTGTCCTTCTCCGATGTATGGTTCTTCTTCTCTAGCGGAGGACTGGTGGCTAGGGTTCGGTTCTGTGTGATTCGAAATATTTGTACCCATCCTGCGTTAATTTAGGCCGTTCATCGCGATCGATCTTATCCGTCCGATCGCGCCTAAGGAAGAAACAAATCTGAACCGTTCATTACGTTTGATCTCGAACGTTCGATCGTGTATAAGGGAGAAATAAATATAAACCATTTATCACATTTGATCTTGACCATTCGATCACGCCTAAGGAAGAAGCGGATCCAGATCGTCCACATGCGTGGGATCGATCCTGGGCCGTCTGATCGCGTGGCATGCGGATCGCCAACGTGGCTTCTTGCGTGGCGCCAACGTCAGCGTGCTTGATCACGCAGCATGCTCTGGTTTGTCGAAGTTGCTGACTGAGCAGTCCTATGTGGCCGAACTTTCTTTAATTGCACTTTTAACTCACTGTTTTCAATTTTTCTTTCAAAAACACTCTTTGAACTTAAATTTTCACTATTTCTTCCCAAAATTAATTTTAATTTCGTCCCTAATTTGTTTTTTCTCTCAAAAATTCAATCAAATTAAAATAAAATATATTTTTTTAATTATTATATATATACATAATCCGTAAATAGCATTTTAAGTTAATTTTTGGGCCCCAGTGTTATAGCATATGTTTCAAAGCGATTTGAGATTCTTTTTTCAAAATCATCTAAAGACATCCAACAATCAGAAAACAAAATTTGTTTAGTTGTTCCTTCAACCAAGTTGTTTTTTTTTTTAAAAAATCAAAAAATCAATTTTATTTTAAGATTAAGCTGAGTCTATCATGAAACTAATAAAAATTTGATGTTATTTGAAATTAGATAAAACCCATCAAATTAAAAACTTGAAAAAAATCGAGATAATTCGATATGAAATAGTTTATTTATTAAATTCTAACTTATTAACGTAGATTGAGTCATATGGATATTCTTTAGCAAAAAAAAAAAAAAAAAAAGAAGGATAAAATACTTACCAAACTATATAACATTAATAGATTACTATTTAATATTATAGAATTAATGATAAAATCTTATAAGATTGTTAGAAGACCTTCAAAAATTAATAAAATACCTAAAAATTCACTTTGTAAATAATTAATTACCTACGTTATAGATATGAAAATCATAGTTAAAATTTGTGGGCAGAAAATTTTTTAGATGTCCTATGAAATTAAGTTTTTACTCACAGTATTTTATGATATATATATATTTTAATACAACATACTATATCTTATTACATAAGAAGTAAATCTCTAACCTTCAATTTGTGGAAATGATGACATACTCCATAATACAAGGGTAAAGTGATACATCTAATTTTAATCGGTCATAAAATATTAATTCTTTAGAGTTATTAAATTCAACCATGTAGTGAGTTATGGGCATGACAATCAAAGAGAGTTGGTTCAATTGTGAAAGAAATATCACAACCATTTCATCATTCCTCAATTCAGTTTTTACACATTGAATTCAAATTCTGTTTAAATTCGCACATATAAGAGCTTTAGGAGTTTAAATATATTTTTGATTAATTTGAATACAAAAATTATAATTTGTAATTTTTAAAAATAATTTAAAATTTTAATAAAAATATCAAAATTTATTTTCATCAAACACTCAATTTCTTCATTTTTAAAATACCATCTATTTTTAAATTTTTTTTACTATTATTTCTATTAAATAATAAATTATTTAATTAAAATATTTTTTAAATAATTATCTTATCGGTATCTTCAAGATTCAAAACATAAAATCGACCAAAAAAAAAAAAAACAGACAGAATGGGTTCTTGGTCCCTAGTACGTTTTCTCTGGGCCGAATGAGAGTGCTGTAACCCGACGAGGAAGAAAGCAGAAAACATTGGTTTTGGGGGTTTTGGTTTGAAGAAGGCAGAGGTTTTAGCTTCATCGTTAGGGTTCACTTCAATATTCGACAGACAAAACGAAGAAATGGTAGCAGCTACTGCTGTAAGGTCAGCTTTTATGCGACCTATTTGGAGAAAAACAACTAATTTATCGGCATCCAGAAAAAAATTCTCAATACCGATTTCTAATCCTTCGTCTGCAGGCAACCGTTCCACATTTCCTGACCTTTCTCTTTCTAGGTACCTGTGCTTTCTCTTCCTCTCATTGATACTCACTTCGCACACTTTCTATAATTTCACTATATTATAACATATCGATGGTTGTGTTTCTGTAATTTTCTTTGATAATTTGTTTGAATTTGGAAGGTTGGTTCGCCGAGAACTTAGCACCCTTCAACCAGTCCATAGCGCCATTGCCTCCGCTTGCCTTGTCTCCAAGCTGCCCACCGACCTCACCACATTCTACCAAGGTTTCATTTCTTTTTCTTTTCTTTTTCTCTTCTATGCATTTTTATTTATGTAACTGATGGTCCTTTTTTGCGTGATTGCGGTTTTACATCTTGGTTGCGTCATTGGAAATAGGTAATTTTGTGATACATTTAAAAGAAAAGTCTGCATTGCTGTATTGAGTTGCCAAAGTATCCGCTAGATATTGGTCTTAACCTTGATTCTTAGAATACAATTGCTGAAGTGGGAAAGTACTCGGAGAATTTATCCTCCATAGCATTCCTAAATGGTTCTAAAAAAGCAGGGTTTGTTTTGGACTTCTTCCTTGTATTCTTCTTAAACTTGATGGTTTTACAGAAGTTTGTAAAATGCACCAAAAGAGTGCACTTGGCTGTTGGGAGTTTGAGTTACCAAAGGTTGATAAACTCCTGCGGCCTTAAACAAAACGATCATGTAAATCTTCTGTGAACATGTGCAAATATGGTGCAGTTTGATGAGTAATGTACATTCCCATAGTTGATCTGACAGATAATTGTTTCAGCCATTGCTCTCTGCTTCTTTTTCTCAGATTATTTTGCCACTTGAGTGGTATGACACTTAGTGGAGTTGATATTGAGAGTTATTGCGGCATTAACAGATATAATAATGGGATTTAGCCATTTAGGGCACTCAATTTTTAAACTTTTAAATACAAACATATGAATCAATCCATTAACACTAGTGAGATCTGCAGTTGTACAAGCACAGAGTGGATTTGTGTTTGTATTCAGCTATTGATCTACAAAGTCTATTATTATTTAGGTGAAAGGTGATTCAGGCATTTGATGTAGTTCTGTTGACATGTCTGTTGACATGGTTAAGTTGGACTTCAAATTCTGAAATTTCAGAGCTGAAGTAGTTGGCTCAATCAACAGTTGGTGTAAGGAGGATTTGTGGTTATATATAATTTTCCTGCAAATGGTCATATAAAAGAAAGCTAGTTAACTCAAGGGTTGAGGTACACTTGGATCTGTTAAATTTATCACACTATTGTCCTCTAATGTCTTGATTTGGACTGTGTCTAACCTTTTCTTTTCGGTTTTATTTTTTATCATCAGGCTAGGTTGCAAAGAGTCATAAAAGAAAAAGCTAGTTAACTCAAGGGTTGATGTACACTTGGATCAGTTAAATTTATCACACTATTGTCCTCTGATGTCTTGATCTAGACTAGGTCTAATAATTTCTTTTCCATTTTAGTTTTCATCATCGGGCTAGGTCGATTAAGCTTAATAAGCTTAAACTTAAAGTTGTCTTGTACTCCTATACTCAAATAGAAAATATAAAGCAGATTTGTTTAATATTTTGTATTCTCTTTTGATTGTTTTAGTTTTAGTGTTTTTTTTTTCTTGTTTTTAGGATTTAAATTTTAGGTTTTAAAAGCATGTGCAAGTTGAATGTTCTTTTCTTAGGGTTGGTTGCATTTAGATTTGATTTGCATCCTTTCGCCATGGACTCTTTGGAATTTGTTGTAGCAACGTAGCCTAGTAACCCTCTCCAATACCATGCCTAGTATAGTTGTTGAATCCAATCTTCAACAACAATACATGAGAAAAGTTGTAAAGGTCTAAAATTTAATTGAATAGAAATATTGAATTAATGAAATAATAATGGAAACAATTGAGAATTTAGTGTTTACATTCCGTGCACAGTAAATTATAATGCCCAATAGGGTTACGAGAATATTCTGTAACGCCCTGACCTTAAATTCAAAGACATTATGATGACCCTGCTTGCATATGTGGTATGACATACTGTTCAATAACCAAATTCGCTCATTCGGTATATATTAAATGTTCAAATCTAATTATTCAATGTCTAAAGCTTTTTCATTATACACCCATTAATATCGCATATCACAATTACACAAATCTCATTTCAAAATAAACTACTTTCCACTAGCTATACAAGTATCCCGGTTCACTACCTATGCTTCCCATTTAGTCTCCTCTACATGCTAAGCTCGAAGGAATGTGACTTTGGTCCAATTTCCTATGTTACCGTATCTGTAAATGATAGAAAATGAGCATACACAAGTTCAGTAAAATAAATTCAAAATATAAACATAGTATAGAATCCCAATTAAATGCCTACATAAGTACCCCCCTTCCTATACCCTTACTTTTATTAGTCTCTTCTCCCCTACCCCCACACTCTTTTCCCCTTATGCGCTTATTACCACTACAATCACAACTCTCCCCGAAAGGAAACTGTCAGCTTTTATCACGTAAAGTCACCACTAGATGCCATAACATCTGCACACAAAGCACCTGTCCACCTGACCATAGATTAGCCACACACACACCCCATACCCGCCCCCCCCCCCCCCCCCCCCCCACCGCCCCCCCCCCAGTCTTCACCAATATCGGCGACCCCACTTATCCCTATTTTTGCCAATCATCAACCCTAAACCACCACACACTCAGACCGTTGCCCTTTTGATAATCCCCGGTTATCACCAATATCGGCGACCCAACTTACTCCCACTTCCGCCAATAATCGACCCCAAACCGGCCACATACTCACACCATTACCCTCCAGGTAACCCCCAACCATCACCAATATCGACGATTTCCCCTTGTCCCATTACAAACGACCATCGATAGCCAACATCGACATTACCACCCCTGAAAAGTACCACAACTACACTTATACCATTTTTTACAATCATAATCAGTCATCATACATGCATGCATATTCAACAAACACATAGAATAATTCATATATACATACATATTTAATCAGCACGCATAATAGTTCATTTTCACCTTGACAATGTATAATTAACAGCGTCCATACAGTTTCCACATGCTCATTATTCCTATCCTGTAACATACACACACACACACTGTTATTGCATGTTTCCATCATCCCCTCCCCTCACTTCACACAACTACTTCCCCCTATTTAGTAACACACACACACACACACACACTGTTTGTAACATCAATCCCATACTTCCTGTTTCCATCTTGCTCTCACATGTATCTCTCTGTCTCATCTCTCCTAACCGTCCCTCTCAGGACACTCCAACCATCACAGTCCCATTCCATACTCCATTCCCAGCCTAACTTCAACATCTCTAGTTTCTTCTCTCTTTGGTGCTCGTCAAGCACTCTTCTATATATGTTCATACATTTCCTTGCCTAATCCCTATGTTTCCGAATTTGCTTCTCTCTCTGGTGATATTCTAGTGCATATATATATATATATACTGACATATATATACACACTTTTTCAGTCTCATTTCTGCTCATCCCTCCTGCTCGAGCTCCTCACGATTTCACCTACCATACTTCCTCCTCTTGATTCCCTTCTTAATCGACCCTCCTAAGCGAGTGATTCCTCATTTCACAGCTCCCTATCCTCTCCGTTGGCCCGTTCTCTCTCTTATAGGATTCATTACACAACCATTCATCACACTGTAGGATTTAACTATAAATTGCCATTTTCAGTGTCTAAGATTCGAATTTATAATACCTTTTGCCTCCATCATCCATAACACAACAACAATTCTCTTAATCACCTTAATCGTCTCCTCCCTCTACGACTCTCTCTCCATTCCTCGACCGACTGTCTCTTCTCCTCTCTTCTCCCTTTCTTATTCTTTTTTCTTTTTCACTCTTTTCCTTCCCTTTCTCATCTTATTTATACCCAGCCTGATAACCCATCCCAACCGTCCATTCCCTTCTCTTAATCTGAACTATTCCCTCTCACTCCTCCCTCTCACCCTTCTATATTTTTATTTATTATTATTATTATTATTTATTTATTTATTTTTTTTATACATCCAGTTAATACATGTCCCATTAAGGAAATTTAAATAACAGAATGGAATTGTAACTAAAATTTTATAGGGTCAACCTCTACTGGACAACTCTGGTGGGATGCGGGAGACAATCTTTAGTCGTTAACTTTTTTGTTGTTCAAGATCCGGATCTTGCTCTTTCTAATATGAAATAGTTAAATAAAGAGGATGAACTACATTAGTCAAATAAGAATGTCAACACTTAACACCGATATGAAAAACCAAAAGTTAGTAAAAAATAATAAAACAACCAATAAAACTATTTTCATTTTAAAGTAAATTCATTTAATTAAAAAAAAAAACGTAAAGTTCATACTCACTTTTTAAGTTCTCAAATTTGACTTGTGAAGACAATAATTAAGATAACAGTTCACAATACATTTCAAGGAACAATAATAGCCAACTTTACTTTTTTACCTACTTACCGGTACTTTTGGAGATCCATAGGGTTCCCCCTACTTGTGGACCTAACATGCAACTTATTAATTTACCAGTTGTCCCCATACTCTGTCCGGTAATGAGCGCCAAACGTACTACTGCTTCAATACTTCGTCCAGTATGAGGGTGAACAATACTTCTCAACCCCTTCCAAATGAGAGTTCTCAGTCCCGTTCGACTGAAGTAATGTTCACGGTAGGGTTTGCCCTATGTACCAGGTCCGTACACTATTTCCCATGATACCTGGTAAGTCTTTTATACACATGTTCACCTCATCAAGCAGCCATCATTTGCGCACAAATATCTTATTTTATATTCACAGATCAATAGAATAACATTTAAACGGATAATAAAAAATCGATATTTTAATATTTAAGAAAAACGTGATTAGAGCATTTATTTTAAATCAATCGCAAATAAGGATAAATAGTTAAGCAAATCAATGAACGAGAAGACAAATAAACCAATGAATTAAAGTGCATGCAGTAAGCAAATAAATACAATATAGTAATAGATAAACAGTATAGGTAAAATAAGTAGTTTCGTACTAATCAGTTACTGGCTCCACTGGTGATCAACATTTAATTAATTAAGGGTTTCTAATATTCGCAAATTACACCGTTCTTATTTATTAAACTTTAATTAATTGTAACGGAAAAAAAAGGTGAAGGATTTTTACCCTGAGTCGGTGTTGGAAACATCGCATTTTTCATTATACTTCCTAGCAGTTTCCGGATTTCTTGAATTTTTTATGTGAAAATAAAAAATACACATCACATATTTCGAAATATCTCAAAAAGGCTAAAATAAGGGTTTTTAAAGTTTTTCGGCTGGTTTAGGGTTCTGGCACGGCGGCGCCGCCATGCTCCAGCGTCAACTCCGCTGCCCACGGTAGTGTCTCCTCTTGGCCTGGCCGGTTTCGTACGAAAACTTGCAAAATTCAAGGTTAGGTGGCCTCTGTTGGTCGGAAAAAGGAAAAAATCGAAACTCACTGGCGGAGGGGTTTTTCAGTGCAGTGGCTCTGCCGTTTCTCTCTCACGGCCAGGGGTTTTCTTTGGTCAACCTGCACCAGAAAAGAATTAGGGACACGACGGTCGAAAGTTTGAAGGGAATGAAAAACGAGATCGGGCACATCAGAGCGATTTTTGGGTCACGGTCGTGGCGGCTCGGCTGAGCTCTGCTCTCTGTTTTCGGCTTCCCTTTTGGGTTTTTGGCGCTGATATAAGTGTGGGGAGGCTTGAAATCAAATTCCAAAACGAAAGGGGGAAAAAACTAACCTCTCCGGTGTCAGTGACGGCTCCGGTGCGGCGGTGACGACTGTCGCTTTTCCTTCCAGTTGCCCTTCTTCTTCTCCGGTGAGGTCAGGTGCGGTTAAGGTTACGGTTTTCTTGGAAATGACATTTAAATACCCTCCCTGCATCGATCTGGGCCGTTCGTGCAGGGACATGTGGTCTACTCCGAGTCGTTGGATCGCTCTTATTTGGGGAATTAATCTGGGCCACACGATCGGATTAAATTTGGTTGTTTGATTGCGTTCGAAGAGGAAACAGATCTGAGCCGTCTGTGCGCGCAGAAAGAGATTTTGGCCATTGGATCCTGTTGGCACGTGGATCGCCTGTATGGCTTTTCGTGTGGAAGCGGGTCCGCGTGTCTGCCACGTGGCGCACGACGACTCGGCCGCGCTGCTGACGTGGTGGTCCACGTGTCCAAATTTTTGTTATTTTCACTTTTACCATAGTTTTTCAAATTTCTTTTCAAATAGATCATCTCTTATTTTTATTTTGGTCTTGATTTTTGAAAACATTTTTAAATACACCAAAAACACAATTTTCTTCAAAAATTCAATTAAAAATTAAAATTAATTTTTTTCTAATTTATATTATTATTATTTAATTAGCCCGGGGCTGAGTGTTACAACTCTCCCGCTTTAAGAAAATTTGGTCTCTCAAATTTACTGCTCTCTCACTACTCAAACAATTGAGAGTACTGAGCTTTAAAGTCTGATTTTATGTAATGGCCCCGGAAATTTAAATGAAATATATGTATTAAAAATGTTAAATGCGGAAGCGTAATAAAAATTTTGATTAACATTCCTTACACAATAACCAAAACGTACTCAAAATATGAAAGAACAAACTAAGTAAAAGAGATACTCGAGATAAGAACTATAAATATAGCTATGGAGTCTTTAAGTATCTCATTCGCCGTCTTCCTGCGGAACGGGCTCGGGAACGATGTCTTCCTGATCTGAAATGGTTAAATAAGGAATGAGCTACACCAGCCCGGTAAAGACATCACACTATCTCACCGCCACGGAAGTAAAGGTGGGTAGAAAACAAAAATGACCAATGGAGCATAATTTATAACAAACTCGTTTATTAACATAAAAACCTTTACTGTCCACTTATCTCGGTGAGATCCATGAAAGCAACATATGAAAACAATAACATTATCATTGTCATGAAATTATATAAACATTATAACATAACACTTATCATGCCTTTGCATTTCAATCATCAAACAACATATTTTCTTCTTTTACCAGCCTACTAGTATCCATGGGGATCCATAGGGGTCCCGCTACCCATGAACCCTTAACATTTACAACCTGATTCCAGGGCCGTCCCCATACCCTGTCCGGTATGGGCGCCAAAACCATGAACCTCAATACCCCGTCCGGTATGAGGGTGAAACGGACCCTTTCCATACCCCGTCCGGTATGGGCGCCAAAACACATAAGGTCTTCATACCCCGTTCGGTATGAGAGACCACGTTCCCAGTAGGGTTCCTTACGGACTCGGTCCGTCCACCATCTCCCAGGATATCTAGTCAGGCTGTCCACATTATCCATTTATCAATTTACATAACTTTTTTGCCTTTTTCCTTGATCACCATCATCCAATCATACACAACATGTAAACCAGTAATTGACACCAAACAAGACAACACAATATCGGGTTCACCATAATACAAACCCAAAATAAAGAAACCATAGTTCATGCATACGAGAGCATAACATAATTTCATCAAACATCATACTGCATTTAATACTGGAAATTAGATCAAACAATAACAGACCAACACTGTATCAGACTCGGGCCCCATTGGCAACCTGAATCAATTTTACATCTATAAAGTCACACAGTACAGTTTAATTATTTATTTAGCTTTAATACCGTGATATGAAATAGGGTGAAGGGTCCTTACTTGTTTCGGGTTCTGAATACGGTTCTACAGTGCTTCTACAGGCTGTCCCTAATTTTCCTGAATTTTTTCTAGAAAACTGAAACGCACTACCGGTACCTGCACGTGTCCAATCATGTCCAAAATCTCAAACAGTCTGATTTATCGGGGGTTTAACTTCCCATTCTTTCTAAACCTGTTGATACCTTTAAAGGGGGTGATATTAAGAAACACTCAATCATCCATCTCAAATTTCAAATCTCTCATTCGGGTGTCCGCATAACTTTTCTGCATACTCTGGGCCGTTTGGATGTTTTTTTTTTTATTCTAAATATTTTTGCTGTGGTCTCATCTATAAGGTCTAGATCGATCAATTTTCTATCACCCATCTCTTCCCAGCAGATCGACGATCTACATGGTCGACCATGTAATGCCTTATATGGAGCCAACCAATACGTGCTTGATAACTGTTATTGTAAGCGAACTCTATCAGGAGTAGGTGATCGTCTTAATGCACTCTGAAATCTAGAACACAAGTCCTGAGCATATCTTTCAATGTACGAATGGTTCGATCTAATTGTCCATCTATTTGAGGGTGGAATGCTGTGCTAAGAGACAATTTTGTCCCAATTGCTTGCTGAAAACTAGTCCAAAATCGAGAGATGAACTTGGGGTCCCTGTCTGATACCACTGTCACCGGAACTCCATGTAGCTTGATTATCTTCCGGATATAGATTCTAGCTACTTTGTCCAAGGGGTCGGTCATTCTGATGGTTACGAAATAAGAGGACTTGGTAAGTCGATCAATAATTACCCAGATTGCATCATGCTCCGAGCGTGATCTAAGTAATTTTATTATAAAATCCATAGTGATATGTTCTAATTTTAACTCCAGAATTGATTAATGGCTGAAGTAGCCTGCTTAGGCGTTGATGCTCTGCCTTGATCTACTGACATACAAGGCACTTGGAGACGAAATCAACAATTTTCTTTTTCACCCGCTCCACTAAAATTTAGGTCGCATGCTTTGATACATCTTAGTATTTCCGGGATGCATGGTGAACTTTGAACTGTAAGCTTCTGTCATGGTATCCCTTTTCAGTTCACTGTCATTTGGAATACATATCATGTCCTAGAATTTGAGCAACCTATTTACAGAAATTCGGAATTCTGAATTTAAACCCTGTTCTGTATTATTTCTGAGAGCTGCTAGAGTGGGATTAGTCAGTTAAGCTTTTTTTATTCTCTGAATCAATTCGGGTTGGACAGCTAGATGAGCCAGACATGTGGCCCTTTCCAAATCCGGGAGCTGTATATGTTGCGGCAACTTTTATTACTTTGCATTCAGAAATTATTATGTGAGCCAACATACATGCACTTTTCCTGCTGAGAGTGTCGTCTATCACATTAACTTTGCCCGGGTGATACAAGGTCTTTCAATCGTAGTTCTTGAGGAGCTCTATCCAACGCCTCTGACATATGTTGAGGTCTTTCTGAGTGAATATATGCTTTAAGCTCTTATGGTTTGTATAAATCTCAAATATTTTCCCTACAAGTAGTGACGCCAAATCTTAAAGGCATGGATAATGGCGGTGAATTCTTAATCGTGGGTGAGATAATTCTTTTCATGAGTTTTCAACTGTCTAAACCCATAGGTTATGACATTCCCGTATTGCATCAGAATGCAACTCAGTCCTTGGCATGAAGCATCACTGTATACCGTATATCCACCTGTCCCACTTGGTAGAGCTAAAATTGCCGCGGTAGTAAATCGTTTCTTGAGTTCTGTAAAGCTCATCTCGCATTCATCATTCCACTCAAACTTGACGTTTTTCTTCATAAGTCGAGTTAGGGGGGCGGTTAGGCTTGAAAGTCCTTCTATAAAGTTGTGGTAATAACCTATTGTGCCCAAAAAGTTTCGAACTTTCTTAACTGAAGTCAATTTCTCCCAACCCATCACTGCCTCAACCTTCTCGGGATTCACTAACACTCAATCTTTTGATATTATGTACCATAAGAAGGTAGTCTGCTCAAGCCAAAACCTACACTTATTCAGTTTTGCATATAGTTTCTTTTTCCAGAGAATCTGTAAAACTTCAGCACTTCTCTACTTTTTGAATAGATTAGGATATCATCAATAAACACTATGACGAATTGATACAAGAACTGTCTGAAGACCCTGTTAATCAAGTCCATAAAAATAGCAGGTGCATTGGTTAACCCAAATAGCATGACCAGGAACTCATAGTCCTTATACCGAGTTTTGAAGGCTGTCTTGGGAATGTTTTATGCCTTGATCTTTATTTGATGGTAACCCGAACGCAAGTTAATCTTGGAGAAAATCTGAGCACCTTGTAACTGATCGAAAAAGTCATCAATCCTGGGGATGAGGTAGTTGTTCTTGATTGTGACCCTGTTCAATCCCCTGTATTCAATACACAATCTTAAAAATTCGTCACTTTTCTTTACGAACGTGACTCCAGCACCCCAAGAAGATATACTGTGTCGGATGAACCAATTATCCTGCAATTATTTGATTTGTTTAATCAGTTTTTTCATATCAATATGACTCATTTGGTAAGGGGCAACTGAAATGGGCTGGGTGCCAGGTTGAAAATCTATGGTAAATTCAATTTCTCTGTTCACTGGTAGTCTTGATAGTTCATCAGGGAATACGTTCGGAAAATCTCGGACTATAAGAATCTCTTGAATGCAAATTTCTTTCTTAGACTTACTTAACGTAGAAAAGAATAACTGAGTTAAAGTATCAGATAAACAATGCAGTTACCATGAGGGGATAATATCTAAAACTTTTATTAATTTGTGAAGGATTATTTGTTTGGAAGGTTGAATACAAGTTTCTTATGAAAATAATTTACGGTGACATGATATGCTGCTAATCAGTTCATTCCCAGAATCACATCAAAATCCCTCGTGTCTAGTGTTATCAGATTTACACTCAATTTCTTACATGCTATTTCTACGATACAAACTTTGTATATGACATTCCTCAATAGTGTCCAATTCCCAGATGTAAACACATACAATATAAAATTAAGACTTTCTAGTAACACATTTAAATTTTTTGTGAAAGCATGTGAAATAAAAGAATGTGAAACACCAGTGTCAATTAAATCATGTCTCTGATGTAGATACAAACAGTACAGAATCAAGATTTTGTAGTAACACTTTTAAATTTTTTGTGAAAGTATGTTGAACAAAAGAATGTGAAACACCAGTGTTAATTAAAATATGTGCAAGATGATTACAAATAGTGTACGTATCCTGTATCACGTTCGAGTTGGCTTCAGCATCCTGCTGAGTGAGGGTATAGGCTCTGTCTTGGATTGGAGGTTTGACTTGATTCTGATTTTGCAAACACTCTCTCGCGTAGAACTTGACACTTTCATATATGCGGCAGGTATTGGTGAGACGATAGCAGTGTCAGTTTTCATGGTCCTTGCTACAGTGCTGGCAAGTCCTGTTGACGGGGTTTAAGGAAGAACTTGAGTTACAGATCTAGGTCTCTTATTCTCCTGAATCGGTGCAGTAGGTACTGACCTGCGATATGGAACCGGGGGCTTGGAACTGCCCTTTACTGGAGGAAAGATGCGGAGGTTTCTTTCTATCAGCTGTGCCTTGACCAAAACTACTGAATAAGTTATGAGCTCGAATACATACAATTGTTGTCAATTTTAGGATGAAGACCCCACTTAAACTTCCTTACCTTTCTGCTTTTGTCCACCATGCTCTCATGAGAGTATTGGCCAAACTATAGGAATTTTCGGGCATACTTAGATACTGTCATATCACACTGGACCAAGTGTGCAAACTCCATCTCCTTCAAATGCCGAATGTGTTATGGAAGGTACTTTGCATTGAAAGCTGTCAGGAACTGTTCCTAGGTAATCGGAATGGGTAGGGTGACCTGCTTCCATTGCCACTAACGACCTGCCTTACCTACAAGCATGTAAGTAACAAGTATTATCTTCTGCTCGAGAACTACCCCAAGAGTTGCGAATGTCTTTTCTGTATCTACCAACCGGTACTCCGCTTCTTCGAAAGTGGATGCTCATGTAAAAATAAATGAGTTAAGTCTTTTGTACCTCTTAATATAGTTTAGGTCTCTCACGGGTGGAACTAAGTCTTGTTGAAGGGAAACTAGATTATGCTGCGGAGGGACCGAGTGGCTCTATGGCGACACTTGGTTGTATGGTGGGAGCACTAGATGATACGGTGGAGGAGCAGGGTTGTACCAAGGTGGCACTGGGTCTTCTCGTTGTAGGGGTGGCTTATACTGTGGAAGTAGTGGAGGGTCAGACAGCTCCCTCATCTCTTCCCTGGCATGTTGAGTAGAGATGAGTCTCTCTAGTATCTCAAAGAGTCGATTGACATCCTCTCGAAGCGATTCATGTCTTTGTACTTGCATTTTACAACGAAAGGTTGAGGGTCATGTTGTATTGAATGATTCTAACTTTTGTGCAAGGAATAGTTTCGAGGAACGCGATTCTGATACCAACTCTAAAGGCCCAAGACTTAATTGTAAGGAAATATTGAATTAATGAAATAATAATGAAAACAATTGAGAGTTTAGGGTTTACATTTCGTGCATAGTAAATTAGAATGGCTATTAAGGTTACGGGAATGTCCTTTTGAGAAAATTTGAATAACAGAAATGAAAATATAACTAAACTCATATAGGGTCAACCTCCGCTCGGTAATTCTGATAGGATGCGGGAGGTAATCTTTAGTCGTTAACTTTTTTGCTGTTCAAGATCCGAATCTTGGTTTTCTGATCTGAAATGGTTAAATAAGGGAGGATGAGTTACACTAGCCAGTAAGAATGTCAATACTTAACACTGATACAGAAAATCAAATGTTGGTAAAAAATCATAAAACATGAAACCATTTTCCTATTTAAGTAAATTTATTAATTTAAAAAAAAAACATAAGTTTCATACTCACCTTTTAAGTTCTCAAATTCGACTTGTGAAGACAATTATCAAGATAACAATTCACAATACATTTCAAGGAACAATAATAGCTAACTTTATCTTTTTCTCTATCTACCGGTACCTTTAAAGGTCCATAGAGGTTCCTCCTACACGTGGACCTAACATCCAACATAGTAATTAATTGGCTGTCCCCATATTCCGTCCGGTAATGGGTGCCAAACGTACCACCGCT
This sequence comes from Carica papaya, assembly GCF_054855325.1. Classification (NCBI taxonomy): domain Eukaryota; kingdom Viridiplantae; phylum Streptophyta; class Magnoliopsida; order Brassicales; family Caricaceae; genus Carica; species Carica papaya. The sequence goes on from NC_142310.1 coordinate 12,146,674, forward strand.
TTAATATCCCGTTCGGTATAAGGGTGAACAATACTTCTCAACCCCTTCCGGTTTGGGACTTCTCAGTCTCATTCGACTGAGGTAATGTCTACGATAAGGTTTGCCCTATGTACCAGGTCCGTACACCATTTTCCATGATACCCGGTAAGCTTTTTATACACATGTTCACCTCATCAACCAGCCATCATTTGCACACAAACATCTCATTTCATAATATCAATAGAATAACGTTTAAACAGACAATAAAAATCGATACTTTAACAATTAAAAAAAACGTGATTATGACATTTATTTCAAATCAATCGCAGATAGAAATAAACGGTTAAGTAAATCAATAAAGGAGAAAACAAGTGAACAAGTGAATTAAAGTGCATGCGGTAAGCAAACAAATATAGTCTAACAATAGATAAACAGTATAGGTAAAATAAGTAGTTTCGTACTGACTAGTGACCGGCTCCACTGGTGACCTGTATTTAATTAATTAAGAGTTTCTAATATTTGCAAATTACATTGTTCTTAGTTATTAGACTTCAATTAACCGTAACGGAAGAAAATGGTGAAAGATTCTTACCTCGGGTCGGTATTCGAAACATTGCATTTTCCACTGTACTTTCTGACGGTTCCTCGATTTTTTGAATTTTTTCTGCAAAAATAAAAAATGCACGTCACGTATATTCCGAAATATCCCAAAATGGCTAAAATAAGGGTTTTTAAATTTTTCTAGCTGGTTTAGGATTCCGGCACGGCGGCACTGCCGTGTTCTGGCGTCGGCTTCGCCGCCCATGGCGGCGTCTCCTCTCAGCCTAACTGGTTTTGGTTGGTAACCAGTAAAATTCAAGGTTAGGTGGTGTCCTTTGTTGGTCGGAAAAGGGAAAAAATCGAAACTCATCGGCGGAAGGGGTTTTTTGGTGTAGTGGCTCTGCCGTTCCTCTCTCGCGGTTGAGGGTTTCCTTTGGTTGACCTGCACCAAAAAAGGATTGGGGACATGACGGTTGAAAGATTAAAGGAAACGGGGGAATGAGAAACGAGATCGAGCTCATCGGAGCGGTTTTTGGGCTGCGGTCGGCTTGGCCGAGCTCTGCTATCGGTTTTCGACTTCCTTTTTGTATAACAATCCGTAATTAAAAGAGAAATAAATATATAAATTTAATGCGTAAGTGATTAATAACGTTAGAGTTTACATTTTTCACACAATAATTTTGAATGCTCAATAGGATTACGAGAATATTCATTATAAAAGATAAACGGAAATTAAAGAAATGCAACGAAAAACAAATAAATAAACATATTAGGACAACGTTCATCAGCACTTAAAGGGAGTCTTGATAGTGAACTACTCACAACTCTCTTGCTGATCGGGATCTGAAGCTTGGTTCTCTTGATATGAAATAGTTAATAAAAAGGTGAGTTACATTAGCCTAGTAAAAATATCACACTAATCACAGATATGGAAAATTGAATATTAGTAAAAATCATAAAATAATTAATGGATCACTTAATTTAAATAAATTCATTTAATATAAAGAAGAGCATTTATTCTGTACTTACCGTAACGAGTTTTCCAAAAACAACTTATAAAGACCCCTATTTATACCACTTTTTATTTTCACGCATAATAGAACAAAAGACGAAACTTTCATTTCTTACCTGCTTATTGGTACCCTTAGGGGTCCATAGAGATATTCTCTATTTGTGAACCCAATATCTAATTTTAACAATTAAGCGGCCGTTCCCCTACCCTGTCCGGTAATGGGCATCAAACATTCAATTGCCTCGATACCCCGTTCGGTATGAGGATGAACCATATCTCCCAAACTTTTCCAGTAAGGGACTTTCCAGTCCCGTCTAATTGAGGTAACGTTCATGGTAGGGTTCCTTATGTACTGGGCTCGTTTACCCTTATAACGGCCCCATAAATAAAAGAAAATATATATATTTATTCGAAGTACGGAAGCGAAATAAAATAGATTATGATTAACATCCCTTACACAATAATCATAATGAATTAACGTATGAAAGAATAAACTAACTTAAAGGAAATACTATGAATGAATGCTATAAGGAAAACTAATAAATTCTTTGGTTTCTACTCGCCGTCTTTTTGCAGAACGGGGTCGGGAACCAAGTCCTCCTGATATGAAATAGTTAAGTAAGGAATGAGTTACACTAGTTCAGTAAAAACATCACACTATCTCATTGTCACAGAAGTAAAGGTTGGTAGAAAACAAAAACGACCAATGGACCATAATTTATAACAAACTCATTTATGAATAATAAAAACTTACTGTCCACTTACCTCAGTGAGATTCATGAAAATGACCTATGGAAACAATAACATCATAAATATCATGAATTCATACATAATTTGTATCATAGTACATGTCATACTTTTGTATTTCAATCATCAGGCAACAAATTTCCTCTTTTATCAGCCTACTAGTATCAATAGGGATCCATAGGGGGTCCGCTACACGTGAACTATTCACATTAATAACTTAATTTCAGGGCCGTCCCCATACCCCGTTCGGTATGAGCGCCAAAACCATAAACCTCAATACCCCGTCCGGTATGGGCGCCAAAATATATAAAGTCTCCATATCCCGTCCGATATGAGAAACCACGTTCCTGGTAGGGTTCCCTATGGACCCGGTCCGTCCACCATCTCTCAAGATATCTAGTCAAGTTGTCAAAATTATCCATTTATCAATTCACATACCTTTTTTCATTCTTTTTTTAATCTCACTTATCCAATCAATATAAATACGTAAACCAGCAATGCACACCAAACAAGACAACACAACATCGGGTTTACAATAATTCAAACCATAATAGATTAAACAGTTATTCATGCATATGGAACCACAAAATAAACAATCAAATACTATACTGCATTGAGACTGTAAAATACATCAAACAGAAACAGACCGACAAATACATCAGGTTCGGGCCCCATTAGCAATCTTAATTAATTATACATATCTATTAATTCATAAAATACTGTTTAATCATTTATTAAATTTTAATGCCGTGATAGGAAATAGGGTGAGGGATCCTTATTTGTTTCGAAGTCTAAAATCGGGTTCTCACTGCGGATACGGGCAGTCCCTAGATTTTCTGAATTTTTCTCCGGAAACTGAAACACACTTCCGGTATCTACACATGTCCCCAAAAAATCCCAAATCAGACCAAGGGCCCTTTTGGCCAATTTCGGAAATTCCGGCACGGCGACGGCGCCGCTGCCCGCGGGGGCGATCCGCATCGGGTTGGCCATTTCCGGCCAAATTCGGCCAAACTTGCATTGGTTCCTATGATAAAACACCCCTAGGGGCCTCGGTGGGCTAAAAAATTACAAAAAACCAAGGCTTACCGGTGGCGGGGCTCTCGGGTGCGGCGGCTCCTCCGGTGCGAGTTGCAGTTTGGTGTTTTGCTCCGGTCAACCTGTAGAGAAAAAGACAGTGGTCAAGGTAGTATAAAAATTACATTGAACGGGAATCGGGAAGGGTCTCATCGGAGGCAAAAATCGAGGAAACCCGCGGCGGCGCCGCTGGGCTTTGACGGTGTTTTCTGGCCAATTGGTTAGTGGTTTGGCTCCAATTTGGCTACAGGGAGGTTCAGCATCGAAAAACGAGCCAATGGGAGAAATGTTACCTCGTTTGGCGGCTGAAAAATCCTACGGTGCGGCGGCAGGTGGCGGCAGTCGGTTCCTCCAGTGGCTGAGTCGTTTTCTCCGGCGAGGGTTCTGGCGGCTAGGGTTTGGGGTTGGGTGTGGATGCGATTATTTATAACCATCCCCTTTTAATCTGAGCCGTCCATCATGATTTAATCTGTGCCGTCCGATCACGATTAAATTGGAAATAAATTTGGGCCGTCCATCACGATGCGATCTGCGCAGTCCGTGCGTGATCAATTCTGGACCATCCGCACGCGTGAGATCTGGGCCATCCACGCGCGGGAACGGATCTAGGCCGTCCGATCGCGCGCACGCGGATCGCCCATGTGTCTCCGTCCCGCGTGGCTTCCCTCGTCAGCGTCCCTGCCACGCGGCGTGTCCTGGTTGGCCGGGGCCGCTGATGCAGTTGCTGACGAGGCGCTATTTTTTTAAATTACGTTTTGATCCCCGGTTTTTGATTTTCTTTTCAAAAACACCCCAAAAATCTAAAATTTCACCCATTTTTTCCAAATTCAATTTCAATTAAATCTCAAAAATAATTTTACCCCATTTTATTATTATTATTATTTTTATTTCTATTAAATTAAATTAAATTAAATTAAAACCTTATAAATTAATTATTAAAATAAAATAAAATAAACAAAATTCTGAATTAAATTAAAATAAAATAAAAATAAAAATAAAAGAAAAATCTTTGGGTGTTACAACCCTTTTCTTGGATAAACAATAAGTCTTTCATATATAGATTTTCATCAACAAAAAACCAACAAACTCATACCAATATCTCATATCACATTCACAGATCAATTAAATTACATTCATACTGGCGGTATATAAACAAAATAATAAGATAAGTTGATAATATTATTGAACTATAAATTAAAACATGTGCTATACGAAAATCAAGTAAGTAGGACAATATAGAAAAATAAACAGGAATTGAAACAATTGTGAACTAACCGGTTCCGGCTCCACTAGTAATCTGTAATTATTTTTAAGATTTTTTAATTTTTAACAAAAACACAAAATTATACATCGTTAAGTCTCAATTTACTGTAACGGAGAATAGGGTAAGAGATCCTTACCTGGATTAGTGTTTTGAGGTGTCGAAGTATCGATTACACTTCCTAATGGATATCAAGTTTCCTGAATTTTTCTTGTATAATTCAAAACACTTGTTACATACCTAAAAATACATCAAAAATTCAAAATTGGTGCCCAAAACTTATTCCTACTAATTTTGGGGTTCCAGCATGGCGGTGTCGCCGTGCTCTGGCGCTGGCTCCGCCGTCCACAGCGACGCTGCCGTGCTCTGATGCCAGCTCCGCCACTCATAGCGACGGTTGGCCTCGCCCTGACCAGTTTTGACCGTATCCATGCAGAAAAACACGTTAGGGGCTTTGTTTGGCCAGAAAATCACGAAAAAACTGAACCTACTGGCGGGGGAACCTTTGGGTGCAACGGCTTCACCAGCCCTCCTTCACAATTGAAGTTCTTTCTTCGGCTACCTTACATAGAAAGAGACAGTGAACACAATGATCGAAAAATCATGTGAAACTGGAATCGGAAAGGGGCTCATCGGATGAGTTTTGAGGTTTTAGCCGCGATGGCTCCGCCAGGTTTTGCCTGTAGTTTTCGGTTCACCTACCGTCTCTCTTGCTCCGATTTGGCCACAGGGGTACTCGGAATCGAATTCCAAACGGGTAGAGAGAATTTTTATCTTTTTGGCGGTCGGCGGTGACTCTGGCACGGGGGCGGTCCGCGGTCAGCCTCCTTCTCCAGCGTTTGGTTCTTCTTCTTCGGCGAGGGCTAACGGTTAGGGTTTAGGTTCCCGTGTGATGCGAAATATTTATAACCATCTCGTATTGATTTGGACCGTCAATTGCGATCGATTTCTCATCCGTCCGATCGCGCCTAAAGAAGAAACGAATCTGGACTGTTCATCGTGATTAATCTTGACCGTTCAATCATGCTTAAGGGAAAAACGGATCTAGGCTGTCCACGCGCAGGGGTTCGATCTTGGGCCGTCCAATCGTGGGGCACACGAATTGCCAGCGTGGCCTCTCTCATGGCACCGACGTGACCGCATATTGCCACGCGGTGCGCTCCGGTTTGTCGAAACTGCTGATTGGACTGTCATACGTGGCCGAACTTTCTCTATTTGTACTTTGACCATTTGTTTCCAAATTTTTTTTCAAAAACACCCTAAGAACTCAAATTTTCACCTATTTTTTCCAAAATTGTTTTCAATCTTGTCCTTAATTTATTTTTTCTCAAAATTTCACTTAAATAAAAGTAAAATAAATTAATCAATTATTTTAAATTAATAATTAAATAATAAAAAAATTATTTCGGGTCGTTTTTTGGGGCCGGGTATTAAATTTTGGCTTTTTGGCGTCGATATGGGTGTGAGAAGGCTTGAAATCAAATTTCGAAACGAAAGGGGAAAACTTACCTCCTCGGTGTCGGTGGCGGCTCTAGTGTGGCAGCGATAGTGGTCAGTTTTCCTTCCAACTGCCCTTCTTCTTCTTCTCCGGCGAGATCAGATGCGGCTAGGGTTAGATTTTTTTGGGAAACGATGTTTAAATACCCTTTCTATGTCGATCTGGGCCGTATGTGCAGGACACGTGGCCCACTCTCAGTCGTTGGATTGCTCATATTTGGAAAATTAATTTGGGGTGCACGATCGGATTAAATCTAGCAATTCGATTGTGTCTGAAGAGGAAATAGATCTACGCTGTCCGTGTGCACAGGAGGAGATCTGGACCGTTGGATTTTGTTAGCACGCGGATCGCCTGCGGGGACAATTGTTTGCGTGTCTGCCACGTGGCGCACAGCGACCCAGCAGTGCTGCTGACGTGGCGATCCACACGGCCAAATGTTTGGTATTTTCACTTTTACCACAGTTTTTCAGATTTTTTTATTTCAAATAGATTCTCTTTTATTTATACTTTAACTTTGATTTTTGAAAATGTTTTCAAATACACCAAAAATACAATTTTTTTAAAAAATTTAAGTAAAAATTAAAATTAAATTTTTTCTAATTTAGATTATTATTATTTAATTATCTTGGGCCTAATTTTCAGACCTAGGTGTTACAATAGTAACATATTGTCTATAGCTATTTGAAATGATAACATAGTTGAAAATTGTTTGTATAAACTAAATGAATCAAGTTTGATTTGAGAAAATAGAAGATAAATAATTGAAATGTGATTCATAATTATTTTATTTTTTAAAAAATTAATGAGTATAAAATTTGAGTAATAATAAAATAAAATAATATTGATAATATTAATACTAATGTCAATAACAATTAGGAAAAAGTCTATTATGTCTACATTTGAAATAAATATGATAATTTGAATAAATAAATAAATAATATTTTTTATTATTTAATTTATTATCTTTTGAATATATTTAATGGTTATTTATCCCATGTTTATCTAAAAAAAAATGTTATTTATCCCATGAAATTTTAAAATAAGTATAATATTTTTTTTTGAAATAAAAAACTAGAGTTTGATTTAGAAAATATAACATCAAGATTAAGATCTGATTTCCATTATTTTTAAAAAAGAGTTGATTTCTAATAATTTTACTTCTAGATATATTAAGAATATAGACTTTTTAAATAATCATAAAATAAAAAAATATTATTAAGAATATTTTATTAATTATTTTTAATCATTTTGGTCCTTTTATAATGTTTGATTAATCAATATGTAATGAAAATTTGCCCTTGATCATAAAACACCAACATGGGTCATTTATTGGCTTATAAACTCAGGTGTTTGTTTTCCAACTTTAAAGCTTGCACGTGCTTAATTGTTTTGAAGTGCTTTATTGAATATTCTTGATGAAATCTTAAGCTTCAAATCTTGCAGGAGAACAAAATTCTTCTGAATTTATAAATTTTATATGTTTGATGGTAATTATTGCTCATTCAAATGTTATTTTAAAGAAACTTAATGAATACATTAAATTTTTACTAGTAGGAGATGAAGAACATCACTTTAATTCTGAAAATAATTCTAGACATGATTAGATGGGGAAAAATATTGACGATGTACAAAAACCAACATTTTTGAAACTATCGACTGTTTTGGTCTGTTAAACCCATATTGAAGCTTAGATGATTATTTCTTAAACCTCATTTTAGGTCAGCACTTTCTAGGACTAGATCGTTTTACATCTTTTTTTTGTCATCCAAACATTATAGAAAGATCTTTTTCCATTTTGTAAAAAATATTAAAAGGTTTATGGTTTGAAATAATTTTGTGGATTCAGAAATTAAGTTGTAATGAAAAAAAATAGATTTAATTGTAATATTTGCCTTTAGTCCATTGAATAAATGGTAAATTACTCTTTATTTTAAATATAATAATGTATCTTCACTTTCATCCATATTGAAATGCCAGTAAAATAGTCTTTTCATGTTATGGAGTTGGTATGATTTTCTTTCTTAACCATTATATATTTTCTCATTTCTTCTAAAAATGATTAAATTATTATTTTTAAGAGATTGAGTGCATTGGAGTTATTATTTTTGAGAGATTGAGCAGACTGGAGTTAAGGATTGATCGTGTGAGAAAAGTATTATAATCTTCAATTGTCATAGTAATTTCAAATTTCTATCTCTTTATGGAGCAGGTCAGCGATGAATTCATTTAGTTCTTTAATTTGCATTGGTTTGTTCTTCTCAGTCGCATAACATGTGAAAAATATAGTTTCCACTAAACTCATATTTATTAAGAGAGAGTGATTAATGTAATTTTAAAAAATAAACTATGGCTTACAATTTACATACTTTATTTTTAACTATTAGATTTACTTTATATGTAAACAATCATGCAATATGCACCAAGCATGGGTATATATTTAATTGTATTTATGTTTATTAACATAAGAAATTGAAATTGGGGGCAAAAATGTAGAGATGATGCTTGCTTCTCTGTGATATTATTCTTCATTGTCAAATTACTTGATTAAGTTCTCTATTGCTGTTGTAAGAAATGACCATATTACATCAATCTACCTTATAATTAACTTTTCTTCCGCTGGTGACAGGTAGGTTTGCAAATTATCTAAGTCCCATCTAATGGCGACTAGGTGATAAAATCAAAGGCTTCTTCTCTGACAGTTGCAATACAATTTGGTTCCATCTGATGTGTGAAGTTCAGGTTTTGAGATCAATCATTAGACATGTTTGTTTACCATCTTTAGTCCAGTAGGAAGTCTTAAAAGTAATTTCTCATAGATTACCTACTGTTATGAATTTTTTCTAACTTTAATAAGTGAAATAATCCTCTTGTAAAATTTTCCTGTAGTTTCATCTGAACCATCAGAAAATCAATTTTAGAATGAAAAGCAGAGACATTAAGGCATATGGTTGCAATAGTGATGTTTTGTCAAATTGAAAGGTCCTTGATGTTAGAGGTGCCAGCATGACTACAGTTAGATTTATTTTTCCAAAAGTTAGTGGGATGGTGAGAAATTTGCAGCAAATATTCTCAGTTCTACATAGTCCAACATTATAGGTAAAAATAGCAATAATTTACGGACACAATTATTATTTTCACCTGTAAAGTTGGAATATCTAGAATGTGGAAAATGTACTGCAATTCTCTTCCCTCTAATTAGCTTTTCAACAAAGAGTTAATCGCTTGAACAAAGAAACTAAGAAGTTAGTTTGTTTTTGTAAATTCAGGTTACTATAAGATTAGAATAAAAGCAGCCTCACAGAATCCACAACTTCTTTGAATTAAAAAAACTTTCATTTTATAATAATTGTAGGTTGACATTTTTTTTGGAGAACAAAATAATGGTATAAGGCACCAAGGTGGTGCCACCCATGTAAAAAATATTCACAACTCTCTCAAAGAGAAAAGATCTACAAAAGCAGCAATCATAAGGTCAACGAAAAAAGTACTTAAATTTTCTTTTTAAAATTCCAAACTGTTGGACCAAATATTCAAGTATTCATATTACCTTGTGCCCACTTAGACAGGACTGGACTTGATGGTTGAGATGATATTAGAATTTAGTTGAATCTCGATGGTTGAGATGATATTAGAATTTAGTTGAATCTCGATGGTGGTGACAATAGAAGATTATGGTTTACTTTTTACTTCATAGTTGGATGTTTGCTTGTTCTTGGTTGAATAATGTAAATATTTTATTGTGAGAACCTCTACCTTGTTGAATAGCTAGAAAAGCATAAAAACCTGTCAATATCTGTACTATTAGGAGATAGAGATATAAAACTACAACTTTTTGTTTAGAGGAAACAAAAGGACTAATATCTTCTTACTTAGCTGGTCGGAGTGGTGATTGTTTATGTGATTCTGGCGTTGATTGTTTACGATGTTGAAGTTCTTAATTCCATTCCAGATAGTAAGCCTGTACAGCTATTTAATTATTTGTTAATTTGTCTATTAGCAATCAAAACTAGGCTTTTGGCCTTTTCTTGAATTATTTTAATGAAACTTTAAGGAAACAAGAAATTTCAATTGATGTGAAATTCCTTTTTCTTGAAGTTTAGCAGTAAGTATGTCATTTTCTGCAAAATTTGAAGGCTTGTTCTATTTGGCGATCGTCTTACATAAGTTGAGTCCTTTATAATAGATCTGAACTACTGTAAGAAAGGTATTATTTTGCTACAATGGTCAATAGTTACACATCAGTTAGGTGGCGAAAATTCTTTAGTTTGCATCAGATGATGAGTCCTATGGAAGCTGTACGATGGTTTTCACGTAGGTTATTTTTATCTAACATCTGGAGGATTTGTCCATTAGCTGACTGTGATAATTGCTAAGTCTTTCTTTGACTTGAAAATACATTTGGTTAGAGGATTACGTGTATAGTTGTTATATTAGCAATCTTTAGTTAATGTTTGGTTGGGTACCTTACTTTTGAGCAAATATAGAGTTTCAAGGCTTGAAAAAGTGGAAACTAGGTTGTTTTTGGATCTAAGGGAAAGTCATGTGTTCTCTCTCGTAAGAATGACTGCATTATCAAATTCTGCTAGAATTTTTTTTTTTGAAATGTTGCAAAAGATCATTATACTTGGTTATAGCCCAAATCAGATTCTCTTCAAGTGTACTTTTACGATAATTACCAGCTAGAGTTTTGAACTGCATTACTACATGAACTCAATCACTCGTGTGAAAACAGATAAAAAAAAAAACAAGACTTATTCGAATAGCATTATTAATGTTGTAGTTACAGTTATAGGCAATTCGTCTACTCCTGTTACTAGATGTTTTTATTCGATTGATGGGGTTTGCTTACATTTTGTTGGGTAAGAACGATTTGGTAACTGAGATAGGAGAAGACTATAGTTGTTTTAAGTCTGCTAGATTCTCATTGTGGGATTGAGGGTGATATTCCTGTCTACATGTTTTGTTCGTGGACCTGGAGGAGCTCTTCAAATCTGATATCAATCCCCTATCAATTATTTCTGCAGTATAATTTTTTCGGGATACTTGTGGATGGTGAAATAAATAAAAATATATATATATATATAGAATTGAGTGTATTTGACCTCTTTACTGGAGATGCTCTGGTTGATACTAAATTTGGGAAAATAAAGTCAAAACTATTATTTGCTGTTCTTAAATTTTATTAACAAATAAAATAATTGGAAATAAAAACGAAATGATGTAATTACTTGTCGTTGAAGAAACCGTTAATAATATTATATATGAAATTTGGTTTGTTTGACTTTTGAGAACAAATTTCTTATTATTTTTTTAATTCAGTACCTCATAGTATTAGTTGTTTGTTATTTTATGTAAAATTATTTTTAATAATACCCATTTAAAAATCTTATGTGAAATAATTGTCAGGTAAAACATAGGAAGTGAATTATATAATTATATGTATATATGAATTTGAGTTGATGTAAACCATGGTTGTATTGTGTCTGTATAATTTCATGGAGAGAAGTTGTGGCCAATGGCATATAAAGAAGAGAAGAGAGAGAGAGAGAGACGAGAGCATTTTTGTTGTCACTTTCAATGAATTAAAATATTTTAATTTCTGTTAATAAGAAAATGAAGTATTAACAACTTGCAGCAACATGCTTAACAAAACCTAACAATATCTTAATTTACTAAAAATATTGGCTTTTTGCAGTATGTATATATATATATATACAGTTTTGACTTTTAAGATTCATTAATGAGGGGGAGTTAGGATACAATTTCTTTAATGAATCTTAAAAGTCATTTTACCTGAAAATTATATATTAATTAATGTGGATAAAATTGGCTTCCACAAGAAACTGAGGGAACATAAATTTAATATACAGAATTAAGTAATTGATTATTTAATATATATATATCTTAGAAATTAAGAATGGGAATTTGTGTAAAACTTGTTTGAGTGCTTAATCCTTTATTTATCAGTTCCATTAAATTAGCTTTAGTTACATGTCTGCATTGAGTTGGTTAGAGTTTTAAATTAATATTTATTGTTATTATTATTACTACTTGAGCATTGTATTCTTTGACTTCAATTAAATTATATGCTTTAAGGTTAAAATATGAGTTTGTTCATATTTTCTTAATTGCATTTAAATAAAGCCCTCAAAGTTGAAAAATATAACTCTCTTTAATGCTTGTACATTTCTTTTTCACAAATGTAACTTACCTGGCAATAATACTACAAATAACTGCTGAAATGGTTTCCTTTTGACAAAATTTCCGAATTAATATTAAAATTAAGTATAGAAAATTTTACTTACAAATAAAAAATTAACATAAACTCTCAATAATTGGTTATATAACTCTCCAATTTATGATTATGACAATTTATAGTTTCTAAATAAAATAAGAAATTTTCGTTACAACTAAAATTTGTATAACTAATTGATGTCACTGTTTTGTTTGTTTTTCTTTTTTCTTTTTTTTTTTTTGAAAAAAAAAGAGAAATAATGGAGGAGAAAGATAATAGAGATATGTCGTCAACTAAAGAAACTTATTTTATCTAAATTTACGTTTTATTATTTTTTTTATTTTTTAGTTGTAGGAATCTTATATTAGTGTATAATCTTGTTTTGGTATGCCTGAGGTTGCTTAAGAGGATAATTAAGGTATCTATGCTATTTTTAATATGATAGAATTTGTTTTAAACAATTGTTTATATTTATTTTTTTTACGATTATAATGAAGTAGAAAAATAAGATTTTTTTCTCCTAATTTTCTTATATATATATATATATATTTTTTTCTTACTTGCATTTATGATAAATGATATTAGAGACTCTCATTTTAATAGATGCATTGCATGTAGGCAAACTAAATCGAGGTTTTTAGCTCACGGGCTATATACTCCTTTACCTATTACTATTGCATATTGGACTGATGTTTTTATGTTTTCTCTTTAGTCATTTAGCTTGAATATTTAATGCTTTTCTAATGACCAAATATTCTCACTGTACAGCATATCCATGCTCCTCATCTACCTCCTCCAATGATGACATACTATCATTGTCTTCTTTCCACACTCATTAACATTATCAATCTTGCCATCATCTCTTAATAACATGATCTTTTTATTGAGCATTGAGAAACAATATGTCCGACGCTTAAACACCTAAAATATTTGATAGTACTCTACTTTTGAGTTGTATTACGTGTTTGGAGGTTACCTTTTGGATTGAAGCAGACTTGTTTTTCTTTTTTCATATAGGCTCCCTTCTTTGGCCACATTGAGTTATAGGTAAGGATGACGTGTGACATATTCCTTCCTTTGTGTTTTAGTTATTTCTAGATCTCCATAGCCATATGTGTCATGTCATCCAACTCCAAGTAGTGTTGCAATTTGAGAGTATTGGTAATTTCCTCATTTACACCTCTTAAGAATTGTGTCATTGTAGCCTTGGGATCTTCCTCTATGTCGGTTCTAATCATGACCATCTCTATCTCCTTATGGTATTATTCAACGTACATAGATCTTTACTTCAAACACTATAAGGGTATAAATTTTTTTCTTATTATGACTTTCATCTTTCTCTAGATGGAGACATGTTGCTCTCTATTACACCATCTAGTGAGGATTAGTTGGTATCACCAAACTAAGGAATAGTTGGTAAATTCTACAGCTGCTAGTTTTATATTCTTTAGCTTAACTATAGTTATGACAATCAAACACAAATTCTACTTTTCTCTCCCACTCCAAGTAGACTTCAGCATTATTTATTCTTTTGAATGGTGAGATTTTCATCTTTATCAAGTTTATATTATTATCTCTTCTATCTTCTCTTTGATAGGTCCGGACTTCCTCCTAGTCATCATTACAAGACCCATTCTTTTCATCTTGATTTAAGTTCTAGGTCATTGTGTATTATGGGTCGTCCTATGTCTTACTTCAGCATGACCACCTCTTGTGTCTTCCATTACTCTACTTATCTGGAAAAGTTATGCTTGCATGGTTTCAATAAAGAGTCTCCAACATTGTAAATTTAACTTGAAAACGTCTTATTTTTTGATAAAATTATTTCGAACAAAAAGAGATATTGATGACCACTTTTTGCTATAATTTATTATAGCATATATCTTGCATACTTAAAAATCTCTAATATTGTTGCTACTTGTATCGCACGACTTATTTTCAATTAAAAATGAATTTTAGATGGGTATATGCATATATAAAATATGTCTTTATTAACCTTTTGTCTTGTAGCAAATATCCATAGAATTAAAGAGTTTATTATAAATGTTACACATTGAGACCTATCTCCTTAAAGCAACTATCTTTAGGTATTTTTAGATATTTTTTATTGTTTAGATTCTTCTTACATGTGATTTCAAGTATATATTATAATAAATGAATGATTCATATCTACTATATATATATATATTTTGTATCATGAGTTAATAGAGTATTTATATATAACTACATTATGAGATAAAATTATATCCACAAATAAAAATTTACTAGTTAGTCATAGTGATTAGTAGAATACCGATCTTTAGATCATACGGACGCGGAATCTACTAATTTGTTCTCTGTAAGATTTTAGTGTAAGTTTGAGGATGAGGATAGTGTGAGGATAATGTGGCTAAGTGAAAGACTTAAGTTGAAGTGGTGGCCAACCATCTTGCCCTACACAATATTTATGATGGCTAGATTCAATATCCTTTGTATTCAAGTGGTCCCTGAGCTCCATAACCCCTTAAACAAAAGTAACAATATCGTTTGTTAAATTCTTTTACATTTTCGACTCATTTAGACATTTTTTTTTTGGGGTGAAACTCATTTAAACCCTTTTTTTTCCTTCTTCTTTTTCATTATTATTATTATTATTATTTTTGTGATCACATACTCAAACATTTTAAATGTTTTAATTTGATCCTGCTTCAAATTCAAAATCAGAACATGTAATTTTGACTCACTTCCCTCTTCCTCCCTTTCTTTCTTCTTTTTGAACTTACCTTTTTTTTTTTTTTAATTTAAAAAATCTCGTCTCCTTGAAGCTTTTTTTACTGCTCCCTTTTTAATAGCATGTTTTCAAATATACAACTCAGTTTTTGACTGACAATTAAAATTATTAACTAAAAGCACTTTTTAGCAAAATGTAAAAAGAAAGAAAGAATAAATTAAATTAGTTCGAGGGGCAATGTCTCACTGAATATGGCTGTTGGAAATCTAATGGATTAGAAAAGTAATTACTCAATTTGGTATTTAATTTTGGAATTAGAAAGGATTTAATCCAACAACTAAATGAAGAAAAGATTTTTAATAATTCTTCCTCTCTCAATTGCAACGACATTAATATATTATTTTACTTTATTATTAAAACATAAAATAAATCTGGAAAAAAATAAAAATTATCACAAAGTTTATAACAATTAAACTTTTTTAATTTTTTTTTATTTTTATAAATTAAGTAGAGTAGCTCTAACTAAAATACTCACTCTAACTTTATTCATATTCAAATTTTAAATTAAAAATCAACCATATAAAGCAAAGTAAAAGTCTTTAGCTCACACACACACACATATATATATGTATATATATATAAATTAAGTCATACATGGCTTTTAATCATACTGTGTGTTGGGATTAGTAGCAGTTGGTGGACCTACACACTAATATTTATTTGTAGGGCCAACCAACAATCCACTATCATTTCATCCCACATCACACCCATAGATTTCTTTAACAAATAAACAAATTTTAAATAAACCCAGAAAAAAATTCGCACATACCCAATAATAAAAAAAAAAAAAAACACATAACTCATCTCAGATCTCTCATGGTTTTGACTGTCCCCAAATTCTTTAAATCAGTTCTTGCTATTTAATTAATTCTCAGTAACTAAATTATAAATATAAGAAAGAAGCTATTAACAACTTTTGATTAATGATTAGGGAATTTAAAGCAAACATGGTTGTGTCATAACTTGTGCAGAAACTAGAGACCAAGTCCATCTTCTCCTCCTCGTTTATTTTTTTTAATGTGTTTGTGAACTGGCACTAGTTAGGGAACTCTTTTAATAATTTTTTATGACTTTTTTTTTTTTTTTTTCAACCCAATTAAATTGAATTATAATAATGTGGGATAAACATCTCATGGATTGAATTGAATTTTAAATGTTTAATTTAAAGAATTTCTACCATTTCAGCCAGCTATGGAGTTATCGGTTTGAGGATCTGAAGCTTTTTGTTTCCATTTTTTTTTTTTAAATTTAATACATAAGAAACTGTGAGGAACCTGGATTTGGTTTCTGATTCTATTTATTTCTTCACAAAATGGAATTTCCTCTTTACAAAACTCATACAAAACCAACCTACCTTGTCATGTCCATAACTTACGTTATTTCTTCTTAGTACAAGCCAAAACATAAAGCTCTTCCATTTCTTCTCCTAATCTCTCTCTCTCTCTCTACATATATATATATATATATTCCTTTCTCAAAGTGCTTTAGTTCTCTTGTAATTTGTCCAAAAAATGAGAGATATAGTATCCTGTTTCAGCGAAAACTCCATAAACATCTCTAACCCTTCATGTTCTAGCTATCCAAGTAATGCTTGCATATCCCCTGGTCAAATCCCATGTGTCCAAACAGCAATCACTAGTGTCTATAAAGTCATCCTGTCCAACCAAAAACAGCTTCTGCTAACCCTCACATGGTGCAAGAACAACACAGGCCAAGGCCTCAGCATAAACCTTGATAATGACCCTTCATCTTGCTTCAACCTCAACACCAATCTGAGGCTATTCAGGAAGAAGAAAGGCAGCAAAACCCTCGAATCCAATCATTCCAGAGTAGAAGTTTATTGGGATCTCTCTGCAGCTAAGTACAAAACTGGACCAGAACCTGTTGATGGATTCTATGTGTTGGTAATGGTGGATTCTGAGATAGCCCTTGCTTTAGGTGACATAACCGGAGAGCAGAGAAAGTTGAAGAGCAATGTTCCTGTTGCGAAAGTCTCCCTCATCTCTCGTCAAGAATATTGCTCAGGCAATGCTCTTTATTCCACCAAGGCTCAATTCTCAGACACTGGCATCACACATGACATTCTCATTAACTACGGTGGAGAAAACAAGGGCCTAAATCATCCTGTTTTATCGATTTGTATCGATAAGAAGACGGTGATTAGGGTTAAGAAGCTGCAGCTGAATTTCAGAGGAAATCAAACAATTTTCATTGATGGATTGCTGGTTGATCTGATGTGGGATTTACATGATTGGTTCTTCAGTAATCCTGGTTCAGGCCATGCTGTGTTCATGTTCAGGACAAGAAGTGGAATGGATAGCAGGCTGTGGTTAGAGGAGAAGTTGGTCAAGAAAGAGCAAGACAAACTTGAATTCTCATTGTTGATTTATGCCTGTAAGACCCCTTGAATTCTCACCTTGATTTCTCTTCTCTGGATATTACTTTATTATCCTTTCTATCTTGAAAGGAAGTACAGATGATTCTTTGGAAAATAGGAGTAACTAGAAAAGAAACAAAAATAAATTACTTAGAAATGAAAATTCAGAATTGTGTGTGGTTTTGATTTGTAGAAATCTGAACTCCAGATCTAACAAGTTGGTTTTTTTTTATATGTATATATATCTGATTTATTCAAAGTCTGAATGTGTGTTCTGAAAAGGAAAGTACAATTCAAGAAGAGGTTAAATGAATGGAGAATCTGGTAAAAGGGACGTTGGTATGACGATTTTCTCTTGAAACTACAAACTACAGTTGAGAATCTCCTGATGAGATCAATTTTAGTATGATATATATATTGGCTATAACCTTTTTCACATCTATATATATATATATATATTGTAATGTGTTTATACAGTTTATTATTCAAGTTTTAACCTCATAGCAAATAATTAAATTAAAATTATTGCATGGTCAAAGAATTCAGAATCTGTCTCAATATAACAAGTTTAAATTTATTCCTTGGTACATCTATTCTTTTCATTTAAGAGTTTTTTGAATTGACAAAAGTAGAAATCTTGGAGAGTGATATTAATTATTTTAGCTCCATATATGGGCCTGCATGCTGGATTAATAAATGAGGATATCAATAACTTGCTTGTCATATTTACATACCACTTTAAAAGCTTGGATGTGGATTCATCATACTTTTTTTACATTCTTGTAACTTCTTTATATCTATTTATTTTTTCTTTAAACTCCCGCAAAAATATATTCAAATTTATGTTCGAGATATGATCAAAGTTGATTAAAGAAGATTTGATTTCTAGTCTAATTTAAACTCAGCATATAGTTTGAGAAATATGCTAAAAATGCGAAGTCACTATAATCATTTTTTTTCCTACTTTTTTAAGTTCATCAATCTTTTTAAATTATCTATTTAATCATAAATGCATATTTCTATAAAAGCATATATCTATCACATAAAAAAGAAAAGAAATTAAAGAAGATTAAAGAAAACATATGAGTTGACAGATGAGATAAAAGCAAATTCATATCAACAACCGATTGATAGCTTATCTTTTTTAAAATCATGGGACATTTTGGTATACTTTAAAGACCAGAATAAATATGTTTTTTTAATATAAAAAAGTTGGTGAAATTTAAAATTTCATTTACGTAATTTTTTATTTTAGAAACTCCAAAAGAAAGATGAGAATTTTTGAAATGAATAAAGGAACGAAAAATAAAAAACAAAGCAATATCGAAGAATAATGTCACTTAAGGTAGAACACATTCAAATAATAGTATGTAAAATATACTAGAAAAGTAACAAAACATAAGTACATTACATCCACCTAAGTTCTCATAATCCCTCAACTTAAATGGAAATGAACAAGCCATAATTACAAGTATCTAGTAAATATGCTTTGTGATCAAATGTAGAATTTAGTGAGGGTTAGTTTATTTAGTTCCCAGTTTTTTAGAAGAGTTCAATTAATGGTTAGTAGTAGGGTTGAGTAACAATTTCAATAGAATTTTTGGATGCTTATTTTTCACACCTTTCAAAACCCTTCAAATGAGAAAGAGATCTCCATTTATAGAGCTCTCAATTGAGTTAGAAATAGACAAAAACAAATCCTTTGAATATGTGGAAAATGAGTCCTTCCCATAATCCTAACATTTACTAAGAGTTTAATTCTAGTGGTTAAATGGTCGATTACAAGTATGAAAATCATTAGTTTATGTTCTTGGAATCTCTTTTGAATTTCCAGAATTACTAAGCCAGCTAGCAAGATAGTCAGTTTACAGAAGTAGAAGAAAACAAGAGAGTTGGTGAAATAGTTTACGTAGTATTGGGCTACTTTAGTCTTTTTCAAGTTCAAGCTTTTCTAACTTTTAATATTTTGGAAACACTCCATCTTCAAGAGATAATATATTGAAAGATCATCATCGAACTTTCATTCCATATGTACAGAAGTCGCAGTTTTTATAGTTTGATAATTGTTTTATGATATTCTAATGTAAGAAACTATAATGTAATTTTGTTTAGTCTCAGTGTTTAATATATGCTTGTGTATTGAACTTACTTTAAATGACCAAAATAGTAAGTTAGTGCCTATACTACTTTTCAACACTCAAGTTGTTCCTGCACTATTTTCTTTTGTACTGTAGTCCATGTACTTCCAAAAAATATTTGGTTTAGTTCATCATCTGCAAGCTTCCATGAAAGCTTTAAACAAATATAAGAAAGGAGGCTTAAGGGATCAGAAGATACCGAAGAGCGACTAAAAGCAATGCTCTTGAGCTGAAATTATAGAAAGTGGAATTCACATAATCAGAAGAGAGAGAAGCTCACAACACTCTCATCCTCTTCCTCAGCAGTTAACCAAGCCAAAATGGACCATTCCACTACACATAGAATTAGCTTACCAAATTTAAAAAGAAAAAAAATAGCAAAACAAAAATCTGTCTCAAAGGAAGCTTGCACATAATAAGGGGAAGAGAGGAAGGAGACAAGAGAGATGTTGCCTGGAGGAAGAGTTTATTTTTTATGTTTTTACTGTATTAAAAAATAATTGAAAATTAAAATATTTTTTTTGCATGATGCCAAATACATGGAAATTCACATAATCAAGTACAATCATGTATCTGTCTCAGCTATCACATGGTACTTCCACTAATAACATTAGGGCATTAATAAGTCATAGAGAAATTTTCTGAAAATATACATATTAAACAAGAAAAAATATAGTACAGATAATAATTTGAAAATTTAAAAATAGTACAAATAATAATTTAATATTTTTTTGGTTTTGAGGTTTTTTTTTTTTTTTTTTTTTTTCTCTCTTACTTAATGAGATTGAGTCATTTGTTTTAGGAGGTGTTTGTAATTTTTTATGAATTATCTTTTATTTTGTAATTGTTTTCCCCTTTGTATTTGTTACTTGTCAAAACTTTATTTTTCTTTGCCTTAATAATTGTATTTCTTTTATTTTTCTTCTTAATGGTCTTGAGTAAGACATTTGTAGTTGTTTAGAATGCCAGGATTATGTGTCAAATATGTGTAAGCTTTTATGGCATCATCGCCTCAAAGTGATGCATCGCCAACCTTGACTAGTACTGAAGTTGGGGCTAATGATTCTAATTATGAAAACTATTTACTTAGTGGGAAGACTACTCAAAAAAACAATTGACATAACTGAGATTATGGAAACCAAATGAAGAAAAAATAGAGGCAAATCTTTGAACATATTAACTATTTTTATTATTTCTATTAACTAAAGAACGATGTCAGATAAAGACTTGAAGGATTTCCATGTTATTTTGATGATTAAAAAAAATAAAAAGATGTGAAATTTTTTGATAAATATATAAGGGTCTAAATTAGTTACTAACAAATTTTGTATGAGTATTTAATAAATAAAATAATAAGAATTCATATATATGAATATGATAGTTATATATCTCCTTTATTGACACAAAAAATCATAGGTACAATCCCAAACTCCACCTTAGTCTAGATTTAATATACAATCAAAAATTAGACTACAAACATAACCTAGCTTGAGCATAACTTTCTCCAAGCACAATTTTAAACTCATGTATGGCCATGAGACGTAGTCTCCTACTCAATTAATAGTTAAGTTTTAAATTAAGGTACACTCTCAAGCTTGATATTTAATTGGTATAATAGTAAAGTCAATCCAAATCATACTCTTGAATATTTGTGCATAACTATAATTTTATTGTACAACTAAAAATTAAGAATGATTTAATTCAAAACATAATTTTGACACATGCCAAGATATGATATACCACAAGCTTGAACTTGATTTCAGACACGACTTAGGCACTATGATTGGAAGTTTTATATTTATTTTTATTTTTTGCGTTTTCAAACTAAATTCAAGGTATTGCTAGTAAAAATAAAGTCAAAATTTGTTTTTGACAAATCTATACTTAAAAGCAATAATGTATATATATATATATATTTGGAAATAAAATTATCAAAATTAATCAAATGTTAAAAGTAGGATTTGAAACCCGCGCCCTTTCAAACCAGAACTTTAATCTGGCACCATAGACCAACTCAGCCATCTCAACATTACTTTTTTATTTTTATTTTTATTTTTTTAAAAGTGATAATACTTTAAACAACTATTTATACCAAATATCATATAATTTTTCATTAAAAAAGCTTTTAATAAATAACTAACTGCTATTATTTAGTACCATTTTAAAACTTGTTTGAATGTCAATTTATTTAGTTGTTTCAATAATATACCCTTCCCATATCTTAAATACATTTTTTGATACTACATGCTAGCTTGGAAGTAGTGAAGATTTGAATGTGGAGCCTCTCACACTAAAATATTACACAAACAAATGTCAACCCAATTTTCTTACCCATTTAATTGAATCATTTGCCTTTAATTTGTTTCCACTTGAGCCCAAATTAGGCACAATTTATTAGGAGGATATTTTTTTATAAAAATTTTTTATGTATGTATATTTGTGTAAAAAATGAATATTTTGGTACATAAATATGTGATACTCATGGCGTCGAAACAATTAATATTTTTCTAAATTTACATTGTGTTACTATTATTTTTCAAATATTACTTTTGTAACGATTCCAGAAATTCAAAGAAAATAAATAATAATCTAAATGCACAAGCGAAATGATTAATTATAATTTACATTCCTTACACAAGAACTTAAAATACCAAATAGTGCTACAAAAATTACCCGTTTGAAGAAAATACAAAAAATTAAGAAAATAAACGAAAAATAAAATGAAATTGGCATCCTACTCGTAATCCTCTTGCAGATCAGGTTCTACATCTTTCTCCTCTTGATTTGAAATGGTTAAATAAGAAATGAGCTACACTAGCCCAGTAAGAATATCACGCTACTCACTCACATAGAAATGAATGTTGGTAGAAAATCAAAACAACTAATGAAGAACTTAATTAAAAAAATACATTTATTAATAATAAAACTATTTACCGTCCACTTACCACAACAAGATTTATAAAAATAATCTATAAAAATAATAACATAGCACTTATCATGATTTCATATGCAATCGGTAACACGCACACATTATAAATCCATATTTAATAAATTAAACAACAACTGTCTCTTTTCATCAGCTTGCTAGTATCCATGGGAGTTAATAGAGATATCCCTGCTACGCGTGAACCCTTTCCTTTAACACTGTCAATTAACGGGCTGTCTTCATACCCCGTCTAGTATGAGCGCCAAATTATTAAACCTCAATACCTCGTTCGGTACGAGGATAAAATAGGACGTCCCCATACCCTGTCCGGTATGAGTGCAAAATTACCAAGTCTCGATACCCCATCTGGTATGAGACAACGTTCATGGTAGGGTTCTCTATTATACCCGTTCCGTCAACAATCTCCTAGGATACCAGTAAGAGTGTCGTTTCATCCATTCACTTAATAACACAGTTTTTTATTTTTATTTAGTCTCCACTTTCTACTTCAATGGTAATTGTATAAATCAAATAATACATGCATTCAAAACTATAAAATCGATCAATGAAATACTATAATGCAATTAATTGTAAAATAATTCAATAGAATCAACAATAGATAATTTCTGGTTCTATCTCTATTAGTAACCCGTAATTAATTATGAATATTTTTCAAATTACACAAAATACCGTATTATTATTTATTTAGACTTCAATTCCATAACAGAGAATAAGGTGAAGGATTCTTACTCAATTCGATACCCGAAAAGCGAAACTTATTGACTGCGTCTACCTGCGGTCCCCGAATTTTCTGAATTTTTATTTGAAAATTAAAACGCGCTATAAGTACATACAAATGTCCCAAAAAAATCTAAAATCAGTATCAGGACCCAATTTTGGCCAATTCCAAAATTTTAGCACAACGATTCTATCGTGCTCAAGCAATGACCAGCGGCGATCCGCCTCGAGTTAGCTGTTTTTGGCCAAATTCGACCGATTTTGCATAAATCTCTGCGAGAAAACACGTTAAGGGGCCTCAGTTGGCCGAAAAAATACAAAAAACTGAAACTCACTGGCGGCGGAGCGCTCCAGTACGGCAGCTCCTCCGACTCACGTTGCAGTTGGCTGTTTTGCTCCGGTCAACCTGTAGAGAAGGAAATGGTGATCACAATGGTGAAAAAATTACACCGAATAGGAATAGAGAAGGGCCTCATCGGAGGCATTTTGTGAAATTTTTTGCGGCGGCGATGCCGGGTTGCCAGAGATTTTCGATCAATCGACCGATTCTTTTGCTCCGATTTAGCCATGGAGGTGTTTAAAATTGAATTCCAAGCAAATGGAGAAATTTTTACCTTTTTTGGCGGTCGGAAGTAGCTCTGGCGCGACGACGGCTCTCCTTTCCGGCGGCTGGGTCTTCTTCTCCAGCGAGGGTATCTGGCGGGTAGGGTTAGGGTTTGGTGTGAAGAGAGTTATTTATATTCGTCTCCACTTAATCTGGACCGTCCATCGCGTTTGATCTGAAATGTACGATCGCAATTAAATAGGGAGTGAATGTGGACTGTTCATCGCGGTCTAATATGGACCGTTCATTGCAATCTAATTTAGATCATTCGATCGTATTTAAATATGACCATCCGATCGCGTTTGGGGAGGGAATGCATCCAGACCATCTATGCGCGTGAGAATGGATTTGGACCGTTCGATCGCAGGCACGCGGATCGCCCGCGTGGCCTCTCCCATGGCACTGCGTCAGCGTCCGTTCCCACACAGCACGTTCTGGTTTGCCGAGGCTACTAACCGGGCATCCTACGTGGCACAAGTTTGCTAAATTATATTTTAACCCCCATTTCCTAATTTATTTTTCAAAAATACCCCGAGAACCTAAATTTTCACCTATTTTCTCCAAAATCGTTTTCAATTTCATCATCCATCAAATTTTCTTTATTTTACATTAAATTAAAAATAAAAAAATTGCATAAATTAATTTAATTTACATTAAATTAAAATTGGACATTACAACTCTCGCCCCCTAAAAGAAATTTGGTCCATAAGATTTGTCTCTTTCACTCACAAATAAACAGTTGGGGTTATTAGGCTATGAAGTCTGATTCTAACTCCCATGTGGCCTCTCTCGGTGTGTGATTCTACCATATGACCTTAAACAAGTGAATTTTTTAATTGCAGAGTAATATTCTCTTTCGGTACACAATATCCACCAGTACTTTTTCGTAGGACATATCCTCCTGGAGTGAAAGAGGCTTGTAGGCCAAGACGTAAGAAGAGTCTGGGTTGTACTTGCGTAACATGGACACATGAAACACATTATGGACCATGAAAAGTTATGGAAGCAGGGCCAGTCTGTAGGTAGCGGTACCAATTCTGTTTAAGATCTTGAATGACCCAATAAACTAGGGGTTTAGTTTTCCCCTCTTGCTAAACCTACTAATTCTCTTGAAAGAAGTGACCTTAAGGAATACTCGATCGCCTTTCTCAAATTCCAAATCCCTCCTCCGGGTGTCCGCATAACTTTTCTGCCTGCTCTGAGCCGTTTGAATATTCTTCTTGATCTTAACTATTTTGCCTGTAGTCTCCTCTACAAGGTCTGAGTTGAATAGTTTTCTATCACCCACTTCTTTCCAACATATCAATGATCTGCATGAGCGGCCATACAATGCCTCATACGGAGGCATGCCAATACTTGCTAGGTAGCTGTTGTTATAGGCAAACTTTATCAGGGGTATATGGTCATCCCAATTGCCCCAAAGGTCAAGAACATAAGCTCGGAGCATATTCTCAAATGTGCGGATCGTCCTTTCCGACTGTCCATCAGTCTGAGGGTGAAATGCAGTACTAAAGGACAACTTCGTTCCCATGCTTTGCTGGAAGCTAGACCAGAATTAAAAAGTGAACTTGGGGTACCTGTCGGACACTATTGTCACTGAAACTCCATGTAATCTGACTATCTCTCGGATGTATATTCTTGCTAACTTGTTCAAGGGATTGGTTATCTTGATCACCAAAAAGTGGAAAGATTACATTAAAGTCTCTCGTGTTAATTTCTATTAGGTCTACATTCAATTTTCTATCTACCATATCTATGGCACAGACTCTGTATACAACCTCCCCTAGTAGTGTCCTACTCCCAAGAATAGACACAAACAACACAGAATCAAGTTGTTCAGGTAATACATCTAATTTTGATGCAAAAATATATGAAAAAAAATGAATGCGATGCACAGTATCAATCAAGACATGAGCAAGATGGTTACAGATAGTGTACATATCATGTACCACGTCCGGGTTGGCTTCTATATCTTGCTAAGTGAGATTGTAAGCCCTACCCTGTATAGGAGGTCTGGCTTGGTTCTGGTTCCTCGGGCACTCCCTTGCATAATGTTAGACGCTACCACATATGCGGCAGGTGTTGTTGAGATGATAGCAAGGTCGGTCCCCGTGATCCTTACCACAATGCTGATAGATCTTGTCGCGTCCTACTGCTGGAACCTGAGGGGGAGCCTGAGTCATCGGTCTAGGTCTCTTGTTCTATTGAACAGGTACAGTAGGCGCTGGTCTGTGGTGTGGGGATGAGGACCTGAGGTTCCCTACTACTTAAGGGAAGGTGCAAATACTCCTCTTCACTAACTGTGTTTTGGTCAGAATAGCCAAATAAATACTAAGCTCGAGCACAAACAACTGCTGTCTGATCTCAGGACGGAGACCCTACTCGAACCTTCTAACCTTTCTGCCTTCATCCATCATACTCTCAGGAGAATATTGACCAAACTCTAGGAACTTGCAAGCATATTCTGATACAGTCATGTCCCTCTAAACCAAGTGTACAAACTCTATCTCCTTTAGATGTCGGAGATGCTCTGGAAGGTACTCTGCATGAAAGGCTGTTAGGAACTGTTCCCAAGTGACTGGAAGGGACAAGGTGGTCTGCTTGAGTTGCCACCAGCAGTCTACTTCTCCCACTAGCATGTAGGTAACAAGGATAACCTTCTGTTCAAAAATCACCCCGAGGGTCTTGAAGGCATTCTCTATCTCAGCTAACCAAAACTCAGCCTTTTCAAAAGAGGATCTCCCTACAAAAGTAGATGGATTTAGTCTTTTATACATTTCTATGTAGGTTGAGTCCATCATGAGAGGAGCTGGGTCCAGTGGATGAGGGAGTGGACTGTGCTGAGGATGGACTGGATGACCCTACAGTTGTACTTGATGATACGATGGAGGCACCGGATTGTACTGTGGTTGTGTCGGGTGATGCGGTAGCTCGGGCACCGGATCATGCTACCGGATCATACTGTGGTGGTGCCGGGTGGTACTGTGGAGGAGCAGGGTCATATCGGGGTGGCTCGAGATTCTCCTACTGTAGGGGTGGCTCAACCTATGGCAGCGGGGGAGGGTAAGATAACTCCCTCTTTTCCTTCCGGGCCTGCTGGGCAACAATGAGTCTCTCTATCATTTAAAATAACTGGTCAACATCCTCTCTAAGCGAACCCTCCCGGACTGCTTAGTTTAGTAGGGATCTTCCTCTCCTCATCTATATGTACCTGCATTTTATAAGAAATGGTTAAGTGACAATTCATTGTTTTTGGTGTCTCCTAAGAATTTATGTAAGGAATGGATCCGAGAAACGCGGCTATGATACTAACTGTAACGATCCCGAAAATTTAAAGAAAATAAATAATAGCCTAAGTGCGGAAGTAAAATGATTAGTTAGGGTTTAAATTCCTTACACACGACTTAAAGAACCAAATAGTGCTACAGGAATTACCCGTTTGAAGGAAATATAAAAAATTAAGGAAATAAACAAAAATAAAATGAGATTGACATCCTACTCGTAGCCCTCTTGTGGATCGGGCTCTGGATCCTAGTTT
Source organism: Carica papaya (assembly GCF_054855325.1). Taxonomy (NCBI): domain Eukaryota; kingdom Viridiplantae; phylum Streptophyta; class Magnoliopsida; order Brassicales; family Caricaceae; genus Carica; species Carica papaya. The sequence continues at coordinate 12,174,114 of NC_142310.1, forward strand.
TCTTGATCTGAAATTGTTAAATAAGGAATGAGCTATACTAGTCCAGTAAGAATATCACGCTACTCACTGACACAGAAATGAAGGTTGGTAGAAAATCAAAACAACTAATGGAACACTTAATTAAATAAATGTATTTATTAATAATAAAATCATTTACTGTCTACTTACTGCAGCAAGATTTATAAAAACAACCTATATAGACAATAACATAGTACTTATCATAATTTCATATGAAATCGGTAACATGCACACATTATAAATCCATATTCAATAAATCAAACAACAACTATCTCTTTCCATCAACCTGCTGGTATCCAAGGGGGTTCATAGGGATCTCTTTGCTACGCGTGAACACTTTTCTTTAACATTCTCAATTAACGGGTCGTCCCCATAACTCGTCCGGTATAAATGCCAAATTACCAAGTCTCGATACTCCGTCCGATATGAGACAACATTCACGGTAGGGTTTTCTATTATACCTGGTCCGTCCACTATCTCCCAGAATACCCAGTACGGCTGCCGTTTTATCCATTCATTTAATCACACAAATTTTCGTTTTCCTTTAGTCTCCATTTTCCAATTTAATGGTAATCGTATAAATCAAACAATACATGCATTCAAAACTATAAAATCAATAATTGAAATACTATCATGCAATTAATTGTAAAATAATTCAACAGAATCAACAATAAATAATTTTTGATTCTGACTCCATTAGTAACCCGTAATTACTTATGAATATTTTCTAAATTATACAAAATACAATATTATTATTTATTTAGACTTCAATTGTATAACAGAAAATATGGTGAAAGATTCTTACTCAGTTCGATGCTTGAAAAGTAAAATTTGTTGACTACGCCTACCGGCGGTCCCCGAATTTTCTAAATTTTTCTCCGAAAATTAAAACGCGCTATAAGTACCTACAAATATCCCAAAAAACCTAAAATCAGTCTCAAAACCCAATTTTGGCCAATTTCAAAATTCTGGCATGGCGGCTCCGTCGTGTTCTGGCGTCGGCATTGCTGCCTACAACGACGGTCGGCCTCGGGTTGCTATTTTTGGTCGATTTTACATCAATTTCTACGAGAAAACACGTTAAAGGGGCTCAGTTGGCCAAAAAATATAAAAAACTGAAACTCACCAGCGACGGGGCTCTCTAGTGCGGCGGCTCCTCCGGCTCATGTTGCGGTTGAGTGTTTTGCTCTGATCAACTTATAAAGAAAGAAACGGTGATTACAATGGTGGAAAAATTACGCCGAACGAGAATCGTGAAGGGCCTCATCGAAGGCATTTTGTGAAATTTCCTGCGATGTCGGCGTCGGGTTTTACCCGCAGTTTTCAGCCAATCAACCGGTCCTTTTGCTCCGATTTGGCCATGAGGGTGTTTAAAATTTGATTCCGAGCAAATGAGAAAATTTTTACCTTTTTTGGCGGTCAGAAGTAGCTCCAGCGCGACGGCGACTGAGTATTCTTCTCCAGCAAGGGTGTCTGGCGGCTAGGGTTATGATTTGGTGTAATGAAAGTTATTTATATCCATCTCCATTTAATCTGAGCCGTCTATCGCATTTGATCTGGATCATCCGATCGCGATTAAATCGGAAGTGAATTTGGACCGTTCATCGTGATTTAATCTGGGCTATTCATCGCGATTTAATCTGAACCGTCCTATCGCGTTTAAATCTGACCGTCTGGTTTTGTTTGGAAAAGGAACGCATCCAGGCCGTTTGTGCTCGCGGGAACGGATCTAGACTGTTCGATCGCAGACACCCAGATCGTCAGCGTGGCCTCTCGCATGACACCGCATCAGCGTCCGTTGTCACACGACGCGTTTTGGTTCGTTGGGGCTGTTGACCGAGCATCCTACGTGGTACAAGTTTTTTAAATTATATTTTGACCCCTATTTTCTAATTTTTCTTTCAAAAATATCCATAGAACCCAAATTTTCACATATTTTCCCTAAAATCGTTTTCAATTTCATCATCCATCAAAATTTCTTCATTTTTACATTAAAAAAATTTAAAAAATTGCATAAATTAATTTAATTTACATTAAATTAAAATTGGGCATTACAACTTTTGTTTTTATAAATATAAGTATACCAGATGTCTGAATTGGTATTTAAAAGAAAAAATTAGCTTTGTAGAAATGGAATGCAATTAAAGAGAAAAGTTTAGCCTGACTTTACACCAAAAAATTTAGAACATCATAATTCCAATCTAGTCTTTGATTCAAGCAAAAGATAAAATACTAAAATTTTGCTTAAATATCTATATATTTAATGTTTGTTTAAAATTTATAATTCTTAACAAATATTAATTAAAAGATTTTGGATCTAATATGAACTGAGTAATACACCAGCCCATTTTTATGGTCAATCAAATTAATTTACTATTATTCATCTTCTAAGACATGCTCTAAAAGTTAAGTTACATTGTCTCCAACACTATTCATGTGACAGTTTCACTATAGGACCACATGCCTTAAGTCTTCTAATTTGTTCTTGTGATTTTTTTATTGTTATGGGGCACCACCTTTGAAACTTAGAAGTTAAGACATTAAAATTAATTTATTCGCTCCCTCATGAATCCCCTCACATCCTTAATATAAGTGTTTGGATAATGGATGATGTTTATGTTTTTTGTTTTTAATCAAAAAGTGAAAATTAGATACAAGATATAAATGGAGGTTAAGTGGGAAACAAACATGTTGAAATTTATCTAATATTCTACTATAATGAGTAAACTTTGAGTATATCATTATTGTACTGTTTTGTTAGAAATTTGAGGTTCGTTTACAGATTTATTAGAAGATCATTTCAAAAAAATGTGAGAAACAAAAAGTTTATTCTTTTATACTTATTCTCTCACAAAGTAATAGTTTTAAAAATTATATTTTATTTGAAAGTGAAAGACTAGAGTAGCACAAATATATATATTGGTACTAGATTAGCATGAGAGTAATGGGTTGCTTTTGAAGTTTAACTTCATTTCTTGAAGGAAATATTGAATATATAAGATAACCGTAGTTACTCTTGTAACACAACCATATCTCATCTCTTCTAAAACACCATGAAATAGGTAAGTGGCATATTGAAGATGGTATAGGCTAAAGTGGAGCCAACCTAATACCTCATCACTTGCCTAGTTTTGTCATAAATAATGTATAGACTTAGTATTGCAAGAGGTATTATTTGAAAACCTTAAGTTTATGTTCTTTAAAAAGATAATATAGCACATTTCTAAGAACTTAACGGTGAAGAAAAAAGGATTTGGATGAACGGAATGAAGAAATTAACTACAAAATATACATTGGAAAATGGATATTATAAGAAATCAAAGAAACTTATGAACTTAGTTACATTATTTAGAAAACTTTAGCCGTTAGGCGTTAGCACTAAGTGACAAGTTGTAACTATTTATAATGACTAACATTAATTATTTATCATTTGTAAATGACCTATTACAATTATTTGACAAAAGACACTATCTGATTGCAATAACAACTATTATCAATAATTACAATTATGGATAGAAGTGTTCTTTTATCTTTATAGATAGAGGATGAATGATATCATGTCCATACATTTTCTTCAAGTAATTTTATTTTATTTTATTTTTAAAAATCATTATTTATATTAAATTATTTGATTGTAGAAGAATTCAAAGTGCATTTTATTTTCATCTAATATAAAAAAAAAAAAAAAAAAAAAAAAAGAGTACACCAATTATTGAATGTCAATTTTTTAATTTTAATGAATATTCTGGACGTCTTTGATCTTGATATGTAATAAAAATATATACATGGTTTTATATAATTTTGGCAAAATTATTTTAAACATAACTAAAGTATGAATTTACAAATGCTGTCTACCAAATTTCTGAATTTATTCTCAAAATAGCCTTGCTCCCAATTCCATTTTTCTACTTGTCTAAAAATAGAAATCATAAATGAACAGACGGAGACTTAATAATTGGAGATTGATAGGAAAAGCTTACTCATACTTATAAAAGCAAAATTAACACTTAGAGATTCTGATACATGGACTCAAAATACACATTGGATTCTTATCATGAGTAGCTTAATTAGCTTCTTTTAATAATAGTGCTGACGAACTTAAAATGGTGGGTGGTGGGTGGTGGGTGGGTATAGATAAAATGCATTCAAGCTGGTGGCTTGACAAGAGTAGATGGGAAATCAAGCAATACAATCTTTTCAATGGCGTTTGAAAAAGTAGCAGAGAATTCAACATGGATGGGGTGACTGACAAATGAATTGTAGTCTTCTTTGCTGTCAAAACTGGTCAAGAAAGCATGGGTGTGTCCCTGCCTAAGTGCATCATGGCTATCAGTGTCCTTCCCCCTGCAACGCATCCATTATAATTATTTAATTCATTCAAAATCAATAATATTTACTTTAGGTTTATAAATGGTATATATTTTCATATATATATATATATATATACACACGCAGACACACATATAATTTCTAGCTTTGTTTTCTTATAATATTATATTGTTGGGGTTAAAATGGGTGACGATTAAAATGACAAATTTAACAGAGATTTTATTGCACAGAGCACAAGGATTTCTTTTTTTGGTGAAAATATTTTTAAAAGTTTACAATTATTAGTTCAGCTGGTTAGAGATAATAAAGATTTTTATTAAAAATATAAAAATAACCTAAAAATGAAATTGAAAATAAAAAGTAATTTGAAATTTTGTTAGAGATTATAGAATTTTAAAAAGATTATTTTTTTGTTTTAATTTAAATATTTTCTTTAATTAATATGTTATAGAGAAACAGTGAATTTATAAATTACATATTATAAGATAATTTAATTTAATTTTTAATTCCTTTCACTCGAGACATTTGGTTAGTAATCTTCGTTTTAATATCAACCGACTTTATTTTATTGACTAAATTATTCATATCTAATTGATACTTGTAATTTTATTCAGGTGGAGGTAGATATTTAAGCTGTATATTATATGTGGGGAGATTATGATTTGTTTAGTATATTACCATCAGTATGTAAATATCAAAACATAATTCTCACTTAGATTACACTAATCTTTATTAGTACAAGATTTAGACAAAAGATAACTTGACATATTTCTTTTGTAATTGATCAGAAAGATTTAGGATAATAAGAAATTAAGGGAAAGAAAGACTAACCATTCAAAGGATTTGACATAATCAATCTCTGAAACCAATTTCTGAAGGCCTTTCAAAATCTCTTCTTCATTCACACCATCTTTGAACTTAATAACCACTAAATGCTTGAACCCACCTCCTCCTCCTCCTCCTGTTCCTGCCATTTTCTTCTTCACCACACACTTGAAATTGATGATGACTCGGTTTAGGACTCTGAATTTACTTATATACAAAAAAAAAAAGAAGAAGAAAGAATATATATATATATATATGAATATTATTTGAATGTCACCCATCCATCATCAAAATTCATCTTTTGTTAGACAGAATCTGCAGCTAAATATATGGAAATGAGTGTTGACACCCACTACTCACCACCTTCATTGTCTCTTCCCTTTTGTCCTCACTTCTTCCTTTTGCACATGAGTGGGGTAGTTTATTTATTTATTTATTTACTTTTTTTTACACACACAAGTATATAACAATCCAACTCCCACTCTAATCTCCATCTTCTGTTTTTACCTTCATTATTTTTTATATGATTAATCAATATTTTTTCAACTTATGAAACTATAATGTACTTAATTGCAACATCCTTTTTTTTTTTTTTTTTTTTTTTGTAAAACCCAATACTTTTTTCTTTAGTAAAATAAATTTAGAATTTAAACTCAAATACTAGTTTCTATACTTTTTGAATGTTTGTTTCGTTTGTTAGCACTTTACAACTTGGTATATTTTCTCACCAGTTAAGATCACTAAATTTAGAATTTTAAGGCAATTCTATACAACCCCACTAAGTGAAAAAAGTATGTCCTTTAAATCCAAGACGGGCATCATACTGATCTTCTAAAGAAAGAATACTAAAAGAATTGCTTACTTAAAAGATGAGTAATCCAAATTAGTAATGCAATTCAAACCCCACACATACACAATTAGCTCATAAATATATATGCTCCAAATAAATAAATCATATGTAACTTATTTGGCATAAGTGGATGTTTCTAGTTTATACTATGAGTTTTAAAAGTATTTTTAAAGCAATTATTTACTAAAAGGTAATTGGTTTGTTGTAAATTAGCTTCGTGGGTTTAAATCTGTTTGAAGAGGCGTCAAAAGTCAAATCCTTGGATGAACAAGTTGAGATAATTATTGTACTTTTGAGTCATTGAAAAAACTTAATGGTCAATTTTAGTTGATATAACTACTAATCACGTAGCTAATTAGCATACTACCAACAAAGAAAAAGCTAAATCATGACTTAATAATCTCTCTAATTTGTTATTTTGCTTCCTCAAAATCTAAGCAAATCTTTTGAATTTGTCCAAAGCAAAATACTTACAAGACACATATGGAGAAAACTTAAATTTAAATTTACATGTAAGTATGTATGTATGTATGTATAATAATAATAATTACACATTTCTTAAATAGAGTACGAATTATACAACTTTCTAATAAACAATACATTACCTGTAGTTCAAACTTACACTCAAGTAAAGATGTAAAAAATACCCACTATCCATCAAATTGATCAATACCATAAACAATATATATATATATATATATATATAATTTGAAAATAAATCTATAAATTTATAATTAGAACCTATCATGTATATGTATAACTTTTTCATCACCACATCCATCCATCCATCCATCATTATCTGAGAAAAGGGTGTCTACTGTTTAAAGATTCCTTAAAGATAAGTGGTGGTCATAAGTCATCCATGACCCAAATTTCTAATAATTACATAACCTTGGAGCACATGGGAAGGTACGTCAAACAAATTCCAGCATTTAGCAATTAAGGATTTTTGCAATCTCTATACATATGGAGAGCCTAAGGGGAACATAAATAAATAAATCTCCAATTTTACACATTAATTTCTATTCTATTTTACGCTATATTACATTTTAAAAAAAAATAAAATAAAAACTCATTTTTCTCAGTTTTGGATGTGGGCTAATTTTTATATTTCTTTAATTTCAAATTCAAATCATATAACATTTTGTCAATCATAATCACAAAAATATATATTTTACATGCTTATCACATATATATTGATGTTGTGAAAGAAGAAAAATACCCAGAGTTATTATTAAAAAAAATAATTAAAAAAGTTCTCTATTTCCCTTAGTAGAAATAGAGTTTTATCATATCTACCTCAGAAGTATGTTTTTTTTAGGCAAAATTAAAATTTATATTTAGCTTTTAATAAATATGAAATCAAAAGTTATGAATAAATATTTTAAAAATAAATAATATTTTTAATTGAGTTATTTATTAATTTTATGTCTTATTAATTTGTTAACTTAATGGTTTTATTAAAATTAGAATATAATATTACTTTAGTATCAACAGGTTTATATTAATGAATTATTATAAACTGTTTCAATGTTTTTATTTGAAGTTAAGTAATAAGGATTTAAAACTAATATTTATATTTAATTTTATTTAAATATTTTAAATAAAATGATATACTGTATTTTATTATATGTTTGATTCTAAATTTAACTTTTACTTCTTTAATGTTTAGGTCTCCAAAAATTGGGACAGGCTTGGATTGTCCTTTTTTTTATTTTTATATTTAATTTAGACCCAACTCAGATAATAATATTAATATATTCTTCATAAATTTATTTTAATATTTTATTTTAAACACTTTTTTTTTTTTGGATAAATGTACGACTCTTTTTAATTTTAATTTTGAATTTCTTTTATTTAAGCTCTCAGCTCGGACTGATCTTCACGATATAACAATTTTAAACTTATATGCTGACTCGATATTCTTCGTAAATTTAACTTAAATTTTTAGTTTAATGTTTTATTTTAAACACTTAATTGTAATTTAAAACTTTTTTTTATTTTGATTTTTTTTAAAAATAATATAGTATATCACCGTTTGTATTGCTTTTTTGTCTTTTAAAAATTAAGGAATATTTAATATTTATTTTATACAACGTACATACATATATTTTTTAATTTTTTTAAAAGAAAAATATAGGTGAAATAATGTGTCCAGGCTAAGTTCATACTTGATAATAGGCCTGTAACATTACATGTGATTGTGCATCAAACTATGTCCATACTTGGATTTTAACCAACTGAACCAACTTTGGGTTCTAGTTTTGGCATTTATTTTTTTCTTAATTCGGTTTCAAGATCTTCAGTTTAATCCAATTTTCTACTGATATGCACCACTAAATGTAGCTTATTATCTCAAATATTAACAAAATTAACTTTTCTTGAATGTATATTTCAAGAATACTATAAATCAAAGATCAGATGCTAAAAACCGATCACGTACCTACCTCCGGTATGTCTCTCATTGCATCCATACAACGATGAAGTTGGCCTCAAGTTACAGAACTATCTAAGTACCTCAGGCATCCATGTAAACCCTAATGACATTCAAACTTCATCTCCAAGACTCTTAGCATCGGAGACCATGTTGATGCTCCTCAATAGAGTTGATCTTTATTGGTCAGGTTGCAGCTATTACTCTGCAGAGCGCACACCCTGAGCCTGAGCCTTCTTCAGCCGAGAAATCCTCTTCCGGTGCCTGTGTCCCCGTTTGTGTTCTTCCCACTCATGTGATCCTCTTAGGATCTTACCCCCACAAGCCTATCAAACAATAAGCAAAACAAATTTAATTCCAGGATCTTCATATAAACAACCAGCTAAAAGCTTGACAACAACTAAGAACCGACAAAAATGGAAGTGAAAAGGAAAATCAAACAGATTGTTTACCAAGGCCTCTCAGATTTTGCTCACCTGGCAAACGTACTGAGTCCATAAATCTCTTTGTACTGGTTCCACCACTGCACTATTTGGTGCCTCCAAGTCAAATACTGATCTTAAGTTCTCATTCAAGAAAGATTTGATGATCATCACAGCAGGTTCAACCACTTGTGCAACCCATGATTCATCAGATTTGCCTGGAACAATTTTGAAAGGTTATCTTCGCTCGTACTAGAGCCTAGAAGAAATTTTCACATGTCAAAGAATATGCTGACCACAGAAGGCATACGTGATACGTATTCTGTAGCATCAACATAATGTATGTTCCAACCAAAAAATGTTTGCAGTCGATTGACCCTCCTCTTCTGCAATACAATTGGGCTTCACGGTTTCAGACAAGGAAGAATCAGCCAGTGGCATAATTAAAGGTGATGCTATTCAAGGGCCCAATGTTAGTAATATATCGTTCTTGCTATTTAAACATATGGTGAAGAGCAGCAAATAATTAAATGGTAGGAAGTTATTATTTCAGAAGAAATATAAACAAATGCACCAGGGGAATGCCACCTATGAAGGAATAAGGAGAAAGTAAACTTCCAAAAAATGAACAGCCAAACTATCTAAGAGGGCCACCAAGATCTCCCTTGAGGAGAGAATTATCTTTAAACAAAATACACAAGCTTTGAACTCGTCATCTCTAAGCCTAGAAGAACTAGAAACTGAGTTGAAAATATCCACCAAGACTCAGTTATATGGAAGGAGACATACAACGATTATTGCGACAGAACATATTAAAAACCCAAGATTTCAATAAATAATAACTCTATGAACCTCAGTGAGTTGATTAAAGATGGTTTAGAGGATCATAAACCATTAGAGTTCCCAGTTCTTTTTAGAGAGACAGCCAATATTTTAGCCATCTAATATAAAAAATTAAATACTTCTTTTTTTCTGAAAGGACAAGCAAGAAAACAAAGATAACACGTCCCTAACCCAGTGATGGGAAAACATAAGCATGCACTTACCTGACGATGAACTAGCCTTCTAGTATTCAATTTAACTTTGTTAATTGCTTCTTCCAACAGAATTTTTTGTTTATTATCTCTTGGGGAATTCAGGATGGCCCTCATTTTCTCTTTCAACACCTTGTCACCGTTGTCCTTTGGGATCTGGAACATAGAATCGTCATTAGAATCCACTGGCTTGTTGCTGCTGCTGTTGGAGAGGTAAAATTCAAGAAAGTTTTCAAATTCCCTAACACCAATTGCCTGCCGTAGACCTTTTGTATAATCCGCATTTAGATTGTAAATGTCATAGACTTCATTAAGTAATCCAGAATCTATCATGCAGTCTACTCTTTGTTCCACATAATGGTCCAGTACAGGAGTGGCAGCATCAACACATATGAAACAGCAATTGAATCTAAAATTATGTACTTGGCCCCAGTTCTGCCCTGTCACAAGAAAAATAATTATCTCTTGGCCCCATCTCTCTTGATCAAAGAAGATTGATTTAAATGTTAATGACACTATTATCATGTAACATTTCAACATAGACTTCAATCAACATTAACAACCAACCTCCAAATCTTTTCCTTGGTAAAGCTTGCTAGGGAGAACACCGGAGCGAGCGTATAAACCTAGGTATTGATTAATCTGCAAAACATTCAACAAATCTGTATAACTCCAAAAACAACACTAGAAATATCACAAAAATTTATAATATTCCACAAAATGCTCTTGGACATGTTCACTTGCACTCTTAAGTGTCAGAACAAGGAGCATATATTAGCAATTCAATCCAGTAATAGCAGAACCTTCACCATTCGAAATCAACTCACACCTAGCACAGTTCAACAACACATTTTACCACACAACTCAAATCTGAAATCCTGAAAGCTTTTGTTTTTTTTCTTCTGCAGAAATATCCTTTTTTTTTTAAATATAAGACAAAAAATATTATTCACAAAGATACCAAGGAAGTACCGCCCATGTACGAAGTATATATTACAAATCTGTTAAGTGGCGCATGACCAAACAAAAATCATCCCAATCTATGAGATCATGACCTAACAAAATAGAACCAAAAATATGGATCAACTTATTTTTAATTTTTGTAATATTAGTCTCTATGCCCTCAAAAGCTCTTACATTTCTTTCCTTCCGCACAATCCAAAAAATAATTAGTGGAATAAGGAAGAAATATTTTTTTTTCTTACAATACACTGTCCACGCCCACAACTCTTTACTCACACTTTCAGTCATAACCCAAATTAATCCCAGCAAACCCAAAACAGTATACCAAATGCTGTAGGTCATCGGGCACCACAAAAGTAGATGGTTGCAGGTCTCCTCATCTGATTTGCACATACAGCATCCATTAACCATGGTATTATCTCTTCTTTTCAGCATATCAATGGTCAAAATGCATTCGTTAGCCGCTTTCCACGTAAAAAAAAACCATCCTAGGAGGAAGCCCACTTTTCCAGATTTGTTTAAAGGGAGCTGAAATGATAATATTTCCAGCATTTGTGTCAAGAAGATTGTACATCGATTTCACAGAAAAATCATTTTTCTCATCAGGCTTCCATACTCTTTTATCCCTTGCTTCTTTCACCTTCATGCTGCCCAAAGCCAACAGCAAGTTGCAATATTCATTAATTTCCCAGTCCTGCAGGTTCCTTGTAACTTTCACATTCCAAGTCTTCCCTTCCCCCATATTTTCGTACATGTCCTTCACCGTCGCCTCCTTATCACTAGCAATCTAAAAAATTCTTTTAAAACGGTCTTTGAGTTTAAAACTTCCCATCCATTCATCCTCCCAAAAACTAATATCCTCACCATTTCCAAGGTGCCACCCCACAGCCCATGAAAACATTGCTGTCATCCCTGACTTTCTTCCAACAACTCCTCCCATGCAGTTTGAATCTACCCCACCTACCCCTCTCCTTCTCCCAGGCCCCCCACCTCACTTGCACGACCCTCCTCCACAGCCTCCCCTCCTCCATGAAATATCTCCATAGCCATTTTCCGTGAAGAGCATTATTGAGTGCTCTAATGGACCTTAAACCAAACCCCCCCTCCCACAACAGTTCACCTCCTCCCACCTAATTAAATGGTATTTTCTATTCTCCTCCTCATCACCCCAAAGAAATATGCATTGAATGTTCTCAAGTTTCTTTGCAATACTAGCCGGAATGGTTAAAATGGAGAGGTAATACATTGGTAAATTGGCCAATGTACTTTTAATCAAAGTAAGTCTACCCCATTTAGAAAGAAAATTTCTCTTCCACCCCGCTAACTTTTTTTTTCACAACACTCCAAAATAGGCTCCCAAGTTTTTCTATCTTTAAATTTTGCTTCAAGAGGAATACCAAGATATTTAATAGAAAATGTTGTTGTCTTACAACCCAACGCCATCGTCAAACTCTCCTCATCCCTCCTATCACCGATTCTAACCAATTCCATTTTTCTCATATTTATTTTGAGATCAGACGCCATTTGAAAGCAAAGAAGTATGCATCTCAAGCGAAGTATAGCATTGATAGAAGGTTCACAAAAAATAAGGGTATCATCCGCGAAAAAAAGATGGGAGATCTCAACACTTTCCACCCCCCTTCCCACAGCCACCCCATTCAATAACTTTAACTCCCCCGCCTTCTCCATGAGTCTACTAAAGGCCTCCATAACATTGAGCAAAAGTAATGGCGATAACGGATCCCCTTGGCGAAGACCTCTAGAAGTTTTAAAGAACTTGGAAGGGCCCCCATTAATCATGACTGCAAATGAAGTAGTAGAAATACATTTCATGAACCAAGTCCGCCATTTGCATCCAAAACCCATTCTTCTAAGCATATAGTCCACAAAATCCCAACAAACATGATCATACGCCTTTTCTATATCAATTTTACACAAAATACCCTCTTTTTTTTGCCCAACCAATTCATCCAACAATTTGCTAGCAATTATTACAGCATCAAGGATTTGTCTATCCTCCACAAACGCGTTTTGGTTTTCACCAATAACCTCACCCAGCACCTTAGAGAGTTTCTTTGCAAGAACTTTAGAAATCAATTTGTAGATACTCCCCACCAAACGAATTGGTCTGAAATCTTTAATATCTTTCGCACTCAGCCACCTTAGGAATATGAACCAAGAAGGTTGAATTGATAGAGTTAACAAAAGACTCAGCACTATGAAAATCATTGAAAACAACAACCACATCATTCTTTATTACATCCCAAAAGACTTGCTAGAATTTCATGTTGAAACCATCCGGGCCTAGCGCCTTATCCCCATTACACTCATCAAGACACCCTCTAATTTCCTCTTCAGTGAATGGCTCTTCTAACCCATCTCTACTTTCATCACACAATATCTCGAAATGCAGATTATCAAGATTGGGTCTTCTCTGCTCCTCTTCCTTATATAGTTGTTGAAAAAACAGACTTGTCATCTTTCTCATATTTTCATTACCACTAACCACCTCACCATTACACCATAATTCTTCCACATAATTATTATTTTGATGAGAATTTGCCATGCAATGGAAGTACCAAGTGTTTCTATCCCCCTCTTTAAGCCATTTCTCCCTAACCTTTTGTCTCCGCGAGATTGCCTCCAAATGCATAACCTCAGCTATTTCCTTCCTTAAATGCTCCCTCCTCACCCTTCCGTTCTCACCCAAAATACCACCCATCTCCCTTCTGTCACAATCCTCCAACTCAGTAAGATTATCCTTTAAGATCGTTTCAAGCCTACCCTCCTCCACCCTCGCCCATCTCTTAATTTCATTTTTTAGAGTCTTCAATTTAGAAGCAAACACATAGCTACCCAAAGAATTAATCACCTTTTTATTTATCTCCTCCGATTTAGTTTCTTGAAGACGAACAACATCCGGTTTCCACCTCTTCAGGCACACCCTTTAATAACCCCTCTCTTTTTAACCTCATGTATCCCCCTCACGTCATAGGAAATGGTTTTACCAATCATTAATTTAATACATCAGAAATCTCCCATTCCCCTCTCTTCCTACTTTTTTTCTCTTCATAATTCCACGCCCATTCTAACATCTTCAATTCTCTGCTGCCCCCCTCCCCCTTTTTTGTTCTACTCCTCTTTTCTTTTTTCTTTTCCTTTTCAGCTTCCATAAATCTGCTTTCAAGTTCAGCCAATAAACTCAACACCTTATGTTCCAAATCCTCAAAACCCATCCCAAACATCTTACTCACCTTGACAAGATTCCGCCGAACCCAATCCGAGTAGTGAGCAGCCAAGTCTTCATCTCCCCTTGCCAACAAAGCCTCCTTCTGGTTGACAATCTGAATGGGGGTCACCACCAAGGCCTCCCCGCTATCCTTCGCAAATAACCCAACCTCCATTAAAGCAAGGTCGCTTCCCACATCCTTCGCACCCGATGAAGTTGCGTAACCCTCGACCCTCTCTCCCCCACCAACACCTCCTACCCCCTCGGTCCCCAGAGAAAACATAGATAGACCGGATCCCGTAATCCGGCACAGACCATCCTTTACCTCATCTTCCTTTCTCCTCGCTTCCGAATAGCAATCCATCTCCAACCCTTCTGTAACTCTGGGCTCCTTCCCCTTTTCCTTTCCACTCTCATCCATTGGGTACCAGGGATGTTCGGTTTCCACCCCCTCGATGCCCAAATTGCCCTTCTGTTTCTGCAGAAATATCTTTAGAAGGGAGGAAACAAAACAAACTAAAGAAGGAAAACCTATCCCTCTAAAAGGAAAGGAAACAAAGTAAATGCACTGTTTATACATGATAACAATCCAATCCTTTTGTATTGTCGACAAAGAAGTTCCCCAAAAGAAACTATGGGCTTTACCCCAAAGAGTCGCTAACTTTATTAAGAGAAGAGGGAAAAAGTACAAAAAAGGAGAATAAGACATCCTCCTATTGGTATAATCAGAGAAAAAAAAAAAAGAACATTAACACAACATAAATGCACAAAATTAATAAGCTGTTAAAGTTATCCCAAATGGAAGCTTAAGAAACTGTTGTCTCCCAAATGTCATCAAACAACTCCTAAAAATTCTCAGTTTTGTCTCCAACCAAATGATCCATAACCCAGAAACTATAGGGCCTATCAAAAGCATCTTTTGATCCTTACTCAATCCAACACTACATAAAGAGATGGATATGAAGATCCTCAAGTCGGAAGGACAATACCCAAGAAACACAAAAAGAAAATAATCTAGTGCCAATCCTCCAAGCCATCCCACAACAAAGAAACAAATGATTGTTGTCTTCTGGATTGTCAAAGCACATAAACAAACATCCAGATGCAGCATTTATGGGTTTGAAGCAAGTCATTGGTCAGACCTGTTTAGTATCACCGCCAAACACTAAGACTCATCTTCGAGGGAACTCTCACTCTTCAAAGACAGGGTAAAAAGTCAAAAATGCTTATGGTAGGACAATGGTAAGAAACTCAAAAAAAAAAAGATGTTTGCAAGTAAAAGCCCTCAAAGATTTAATTGATCATAATTTGTAATCAAGAGTACAAGTGAAAAGAAATGAATCCAACAAAGTAATCAAGGACATCAATTCTAATGATCCACCATCATTAGGACTTCTGAGAGGGAAAAGGTTCAGAAAAATGAGCTCATCATGGTGGTTCAAAAAGGAAGTGGTACATAGTGATAAGACTATAAAGCTGAGGATATCTCAAGGCAAGGGGCTCTTTTCGCAACAAATGATCATTCCATAAAAAGGAAACGACTCCCAACCGAAGGAAAGGATGAAAATATATATACACTTGTGCAATAGATTTCCAAAGTCATTGAAAAGAATCATACACTTGTGCGATAGATTTCCAGGGTCATCTATGAGAAATAGATATTCCAGCTTTGGCATCCGAACCATTCTGGACATCTGGTGCAGCACAAACTTACTCTTCACCAACCTATGCCGCAATAAACTAGGTTCAAATGGGAACTGCCAAAGCCACTTACCCATCAAAAAAAGGTTTAGGACACTAGATTCCTCGACACCTGATTCCTCCTCATAAAGGCAACATACTTCCCACTTAACAAGATGATCCCTTGCGTCCTCACCCATACCACACCAAAGAAAGTCTCTCATGACCATTGTCATTATAATTTTACAAGATTTAAATCCTATGATTCAATTCGATTAAGTGAAAAAATTACCTGAATTATATCGTTAAATTGCAATTCATCATCAATCTAAGCAAATATTAAGAATAAAGAGCCAATCACATGATTCAATTCAATTTATGTGATTCAGTCAATTTTGGTCAACACTAAATCCAATTAAATATTAGATTATTTACGTTTATTAGCTATTAAGTACAATTTTGAGGATGATATATGAATTATTTTTAGTTACTTTGAAAAACAAATTATACTCATGGAAGAATATCATACATGTTTGAACAAATTTGCTTTGAGAAACAAGTACTTTTTACTCATTTATAATACATGTCTAAATTCCTTAAAAACTTTTATTTTTAATTACTTTAGTTCACACAATATATATATAAATAACAGTAGTTTTTGATTAATAAACTATATTTGAATCTTATGATTCAATTCAATATACAATTCTCATCTAAATTTTGGATTCTAAATATTTAATTCAAATCTCAATTTAGCAACTGTAGAGAATTATTAGTTTTTTCATTCTATTTTTTTATTATTATTCGGGTAAAGGAAATCTCCAGCATGTTGGGAGATGTGTGATTCCATTTTTTTTCTTATTACACCTGACTATACAGCTGAAAAAATATAGTTGTAATCTCTTTATAAATCAACACCATTTGGTGCCCGTAAATGTATGAAAAAGAAGGGAAATTTCAGGAAATTATCTTCATGGTATCAGAGCTCTCCTAATCCATATCCTTTATCCCGAGCGAGCCAGAGTGAAAAATGGCCATGGAGAAACCTCATCCTCTCCGCCCGATATTTCTTCAGGCCTCTATCTTCCTTTGTCCCTCAACCACAGTCCGGTTGAGCAGTCTTCCTCATTCATCACTGCTCATAGATTGAATGGGAATAACTATCTTCAATGGTCGTCGTCCGTACAGATATTCATCCGTGGAAAGGGCCGTGACGAATACATTACGGGGGCTGTAGCACAGCCTCCTGCTGATGACCCAAATGCCCGAGTATGGAGCATAGAGAACAGCCTCGTGATGTCGTGGTTATTGAACTCGATGGCACCTAAAATCAGGGAGAACTTTCTCCTCTACAACACCGCATAAGAAATCTGGGAGTCGTCGCGAGAGTTTTATTCCAACAAGGACAACATCTCTGATATCTTTGATATTGAATCGACCCTCCACGATTTGCGACAAGGAGAGCTGACTATAACTCAATATTACAATGCTTTGTCTCGTAGCTGACAGCAGCTTGATACGTTTGAGGAACACCACTAGAGCTGCCCAGATGACGCGAAGGAGTTTAAAGCTATCACCGAACGTAAGAGAATCTTCAAATTTTTGTTAGGTCTGAATAGGTATCTCGATGATGTTTGCGGACATGTCTTGGGCATGAAACCACTTCCGAGTATTCATGAAGTATTTTCCGAAATAAGACAGAAAGAAAGCAGGAAGAAAGTGATGATGGGTGAAGTGCAGAGCTCACTGTCGACGACCGAAAAACACCTCTGCACTCACGACTCGGGTTGACGTACGCGGAAAGAAAGGGCGACCTTGGTGCGATTTCTGCAAGAAAATTGGCTATGTGCGTGAAAAATGCTAGAGGTTACATGGAAAGCCCGCTGATCGAAGGCCAGTGAAGCACGAAAAGCTTGATGAGCACCAAGGCAATGCTGTGATGATATCAACTGCAGAGGATGTGCCACGGAATGCTATAGAGAAAAGCCCATTCAGCTCTGAGCAGATTGAGGCCCTTCAGCAAATATTTTCTCCAAAAGTTAATCTAGCTAATGTAACCGTGGCCCACAAAGGTAAGAATCCTGATGTTTGTGGTTTTACAGCTTGCTCAACAAGTGGACAGACATAGATCGTTGACTCCGGGGCATCAGACCATATGACTGGTAATGTATCCTTATTCCAAAATTACAGTGTAATGAATACTTCACAATTAAAATTGTTGATGGGTCAATCTCCCAAATAGTTGGACACGGCTCTATTATGTTGTCACCATACTTGACTTTACGATCTGTCTTATATGTCCCAAAATTAGACTGCAATTTGTTATCAATGAGCAAGCTTTCCAGAGATCAGAATTGTATGGTTAACTTTGTTTCCAACATGTGTGAATTTTAGGACTTGAACTTGGAGAAGACGATTGGCAGTGCTAAGATGATTTCGGGACTATATCTCTTTCAAGCTGAACCTTCTGGAAGACAATCTCGAAAAGTAGGATGTGCAACTTCAGTTTCTGTAAGTCGGTCCAATAATGACAGTGATATCTTGTTATGACATTATCGTGTAGGACACCCCTAATTTCTTGTATCTACGAAAAATGTTTCCCTCTTTGTTTAAAAATAAAAATCTTGTGTTATTTCAATGTGAAGTTTGTCAGTTTTCTAAACATGTTCGAATCTCTTTTCCGAGTCTTCCTTATAAATTCTCAAAACTATTTGCATTGATTCACAATGATGTCTGGGGATCTTTCAAGGTCACCAATGTATCCAGAACTAAGTGGTTTATATCATTTATTGATGATCATAATAGAATTATTTGGATTTTCCTCATAAAAGAAAAGTCGGAAATTGCAACTATATTCAAAAAATTCAATACAATGATCCAAAACCAGTTTCATACCACTATACAAGTATTGAAATATGATAATGCATGCAAGTATTTTGAAACCATCCTTGGAAAATATCTTGTAGAACATGGGATTATTCACCAAAGTTCTTGTGTTTACGCCCCTCAGCAAAATGGTATTACCGAAAGAAAAAACAGGCATATTATTGAAGTGACCCGATCACTTATGTTTGCTACCCATGTTCCTAATATGTTTGGGGTGAAGCCATACTCACCGCCACTTATTTGATAAATCGAATGTCTTCCCGAACTTTATAATTTCAAACACCTCATGAACTTCTTTCAAAAGCATTTCCTGATTCTCATATTTTGAACACCATACCTTTTAAGGTCTTTAGATGTACAGCTTTTATTCACATACACTCCCATCTTAGAGGAAAACTCGACCCAAGGGCACTGAAATTCATCTTTGTTGGATACTCCTGTAATAAAAAAGGATACAAATTGTTTTTTCCAGATGCCTGTCAATTTTACAACACAATTGATGTAACCTTTTTTGAAAACCAACCCTTTTACCCCACTATTGATATTCAGGGGAAGGAACATACTCAGGAATATCAATTGTGGGATGATACACCACCACTCTACCCACAGCTCTCACAACCTTCATCCACACTTGAATCTGATCAAGGAAACACCAATTTAAGCACACCACTCACAAGAACTGAAAGTGCATTACCTACAGTTAATAAGTTACGTGTCTATACTAGAAGGAACAAATCCCGAGAAGAGAAAGTGCTGTAGTCAACCAAGCCCTACCATGATTTGAATTCAGCTCCAACTGTCCAAAAGTCAACAGGTAATGAGATCTCTATCACTAGCTCTACTACTGACATTAATCTACCTGTTATTTTGAGGAAAGGTACTCGGACGTGTACTAGACATCCTATTCAAGATTTTGTCTCATTTGGAAACTTATCTTCTAAGTGTCATGCATTTGTAAGCAAGATAGACAGTAGTCCTCCAGAACTGAGAACAATTGATGAAGCCCTTCAGCTGCCATAATGGAGGGCAGCCATTCAAGAAGAAATTGAAGCAATTGAGAAAA
Organism: Carica papaya; assembly: GCF_054855325.1. Lineage (NCBI taxonomy): Eukaryota > Viridiplantae > Streptophyta > Magnoliopsida > Brassicales > Caricaceae > Carica > Carica papaya. Next base: position 12,193,847 of record NC_142310.1, read on the forward strand.
AAGTTGACTGAACTACCTCCAAGGAAATATAAGGTTGGATGCAAATGGGTGTTTACCATTAAAATATAATCCAGATGTGAGTGTGAATCAGTACAAAGCTTGCCTTGTAGCCAAAGGCTTTACCAAATCATATGGGATAGACTACCAGGAGACCTTCGATCCAGTTGCCAAACATAACACAATACGGGTACTGCTCTCTCTTGCCTCGAATCTTGATTGGTCTCTTCATCAATTAGATGTAAAGAATGCCTTCCTAAATGGTGATCTAGAAGAAAAAATATACATGGATATCCCACCAGGTATTGAAGTTGCCGACAGTATCCGTAAGGTGTACGAACTTAATTAATCACTCTACGGACTTAAGCAATCCACAAGGGCTTGGTTCGAGAGATTCACAAAAGCAGTAAAGCGAGTTGGATATGAGCAATGCCAGTCAGATCATACCTTATTTATTAAGCATAGTATCTCGGGTAAGAAATCAATTTTGATTGTTTATATTGATGACATCATTCTCACAAGGGATCACATCGAGGAGATTCAGAAACTTAAGAAATTTCTAGCCAAGGAATTTGAAATTAAAGATCTTGAAACACTCAAGTATTTCTTGGGTATGGAATTCGCACGATCCAAGAAGGGAATCTTTATGTCACAGTGAAAGTATGTACTAGACCTCTTGAAAGAAACATGTATGCTCAGTTGTAAACCCGTAAACACTCCCATGGACTCAACGTTGAAACTTGGATCCGAAAATTGTGGTGAGATGGCTGATAGAGAAAGGTATCAAAAACTGGTGGGCAAACTCATATATTTATCACACATAAGATCAGATATCAGTTTTGCAGTCAGCACGGTAAGTTAATTCATGAATCAACCGACAGAGACACATATGAAGGCTATACACAGGATCCTGAAATATCTAAAGAAGACACCAGGTCAAGAGTTGTTCTTCTAAAAATGGGTGAACAGGGACATTGAAATATTTACTGATATTGATTGGGTAGGATCTATTACTGACAGAAGATCAATTTCTGGCTATTGTACCTACATCTGGGGAAATCTAGTTACTTGCCGCAGCAAGAAGCAATCTGTAGTGTCTCGCAGTAGTGTTGAATTAGAGTTTCGTGCTATTGCCCGCAGAATATGTGAGGGAGTGTGGTTAAGAAGAATACTACTTGAGCTAAAGACTCCCATTACTGCTTCGATGAAGGTATGGTGTAACAACCAATCAATCATTAGCATGGCAAAGAACCCAGTACACTATGACAGAATCAAACATGTGGAGATAGACAGCCATTTTATCAAAGAAAGATTGAAAATAGAACTGTAACTCTTATGCACATTCCTACAAATAAACAAACTGCAGACATCCTAACTAAAGCACTACCAAGGTAGCAATTTGATGACATTTTATCCAATATAGGATTACTTAATATACATATAAACTAAATTGAGGGGGTGTGTAGAGAATTATTAGTTTTTTCATTCTGTTTTTTTCTTATTGTTATTCGGGTAAAGGGAATCTCCAGTATGGTAGGAGATGTGTGATTCCATTTTTCTGTTATCACACCTGGCTATACAGCTGGAAAAATATGGTTGTAATCCCTCTATAAATAAGCACCATTTGGTGTCTCTAAATGTATGAAAAAGAAGGAAAATTTCAGGAAATTATCTTTAGCAACTATGCTCTTGATCTTCTCAATTCTATTAGCGACAACAATAGGAATTCTAAAGTGAGAAATATAATACTAGGGAATGCTAGACAGATACACTTGCAACAAAGTTATCCTACCCCTTGAAAATAAAGCCTCTTTCCAGCCCTCTAAACACTTGTAAATCTTCCTATAACGGGATTGCAAAAGAGAGAGAGAAGAGGATAACCTCCTAGTAATGCCCCTAGGTAAGCAAAATGGTCATTCCAAGATAGAAACCGACTAAACTTGCTAAATGCTAAAAACATTATTCCCTAAATGTTTGTACCTGCTAGACCAATTTTATGCAACTTGATTCCCAAGTTAAGTCACCTCCAAAAAATGAAAAAGTGACAGTGAGGAAAAATTCTTATCTGTGAACAAAAAGAGAACGGAATCATCGAAAACCGAGTATAAAGACCTCAACATTCTCCTTCCCCACATAAACACCTCTTAGCAAGCCTCTCTAGACCCCTCTAGCAAACATCTAAACAGGACATACACAACCAACTAGAGAGAATAACAAATGAGATAGGGGATCCCCCAGAACCCTTCAAAGCTACATGGAATCTTTTGGAACCTTAATTGTCCCATTGTATAAAAGAGGCAAATGATGGACTATATCATGAAAGTTAATCTCTCAAAAGCATTCAATAAGCAAGAGAATTTCGACTTCAATGCCATCAAAACGAGAAACATGTTGAACATCAATTCATCACAGCACAGACCGAATTAATACCATAAAGCATTTAATTTTAAGGCCCAACTGCATTGGTATTTCGTCAAAAATAATCCAGAGTATCATAGACATAATTATTACCAACTAGAAATATCAATTCTAAACTTCTTCATTTAATCACAAAACCAAAAAAAACTGGAGAAAGAAAAGGTCTTATACGTGCACTGATGCACACTTGGTTACAGACTTCAGTGGCAAGTATGTATCGTGAGTGGGAATTTGAAAACCTACTTTTCTATGGTTATTTGGATGAATTCTGTTTGCCGCGACTGGATCAATATCTTTAAGTAGGCCATAGTTATAGTTGGAACTGTCTCTTGCAAAGTCAGGCTCAAACTTTTCAAGCACATCACCTGTGAAGAAATCAATTCTCTGTTAATTGCGCATGGATATTTGAAGCAGTAGCTTTTACCTACCAGGAGGGTGATTTAAACAGCTTTCATCCATTTCTTCTGCTGAGTCGTCAAGAAGAAATTGACTCACAAGGGCCTGCATATAATAAAAAAAAGAACATTATCAAGATGATTTCAGAAGAAGTACCACCTACGGGAAGTAAATTGAAAGAGAATTCCATTAGTTCTTAAGAAGCTCCTCAAAGAAGAGACTTAACTCAATGAACTTAACAGATAGAATGTGAAACAGACGTGTAGTCATATGATGATGAATCAAAAGTGATAATCTATAAACAATTTTTTTTAATCAATTTTGGAGGTGTTTGATATTTGCTTTTTTCCTACTTATAAGCAGCTCTACGCATGCATCAAATTTCTATGTTCAGTAACATAAGAAACAGATATTTATTTAAGAAGCTCCTCAAAGAAGAGACTTAGCTCAATGAACTTAACAGATAGAATGTGAAACAGACGTGTAGTCATATGATGATGAATCAAAAGTGATAATCTATAAACAATTTTTTTTAATCAATTTTGGAGGTGTTTGATATTTGCTTTTTTCCTACTTATAAGCAGCTCTATGCATGCATCAAATTTCTATGTTCAGTAACATAAGAAACAGATATTTATTTAAGTTCTTAAAAACGACTTTAAGAATGTATAAAGTAAGCACCTCATTTCCAACTCCATAAGTTTCTATTTTTTATCCAAGAAATTTACTTAACTAGTAACAATACATATAATAATACAAGTTATATAATACTTGTAAGAAATATGTATTCTCAATTATTTATTTTTACCAAAAAAAAGCTGTTTATTTTTTGCAATTAGCACTTCATCCAAACACATAACTACTTACTTTTAAAAATAAGAATTTATGTACTTGAAGTAACTTAAAGTACTTTACTGCTTTAAGAATAGTTATTTTAGCAATCTCAAACACTCTCTTATAGTTTTAGAACCAGTTCAACTTTCTTATAAAACATAATGGACTCAAGTGTAATCCATGGCTGAATTGTAAAAATGAGAAAAGGAGATTAGAATAGTCTTAAGTCATTTAAACAGAAGGAATTTGGCCCAAATATTTTAAGAAAAACACACTCCAAGAGGGAGAATCTTCACAAATAGGGAAGAATCCTGTCAGAAAAATTTAATCCCACAACATCATTTTTGGAGAACTCAAGAGGAGAACTCGAAAACTCACAGATCTCCATTCCCTTGCTAAACCCATTAGTGCTCTTTAATGGCTCAGTTAACTAGGTGCTTTGTCCCCCTTATGCTTTTACTGCCTTAAATTCACCTCCTTGTTGCTGGGATGTAGATTCGGAAGCTAGTGATCACATGACACAGCCCAACCATAGTCATTATTTATAGTCCACACTCTGGAACAAGAAAAGTTAATGTCACAGATGGCTAACCTATGACTGTTGTCAGCCAGGAGATAGTGAATTAATGCCTCTCTTTCTTCAAGAAATTTATCACGTGCAAAACTTATCCACAAATAACTTTGTTAGGCAACTTCACGCTCAGTCCCCCCCTGACACGACCCCAGGCACAAGGTTCTGACCTCTTGGTCTTATAGCAAGCTTCTTATGGAAAACTTTACAGCTTTTCAACAACACTTCGAAATCTTCATGAAGATTAGCAGGACTTTGCGCAAGCAGAGGCAGAAGGAATTTGCAGCATAAACTGAGGTCCTCTCCAAGGACCTCTCAACCAACCAATTGAAAAGCCATAATGCATTCAAAGGCAACCAATGCTGCCATAAGGACAAAAAATTTGTTGGTTCTAGCAAGGCACAGAACAAGGCACATGTGCAGGATAGTATGCCAACTTTGGTTTCATGCTCAGTCACCCCATGACACGACCCCAGGCACAAGGTTCTAACATCTTGGTTTTTTTTTTTTTTTGAAATAGAAGTGTTGTATATATTGATGTAAAGGTGCCAAGGGGGCACCACCCATGTACAAAATTATTTACAAGTCGATTCCACAAAACCAAGATCTTCTAAACAGTCAATATTATGTCCCAAAACTGTGGAGTAAAAAAAATGAAACCAACTGTTAGTGATAATACTAAAGTCAGCTACTTTGTCTTCAAATGCACGATTGTTTCCCTCTTTCCAAAGTACCTAGAAGACAGTGATAGGAATTAGTCTGAGGTTTTTCCTAACATCTTGGTATTATAGCAAGCTTCTAATGGAAAACTTCAAAGCTTTTCAACAACACTTCAAAATCTTCATGAAGATTCAATTCAGCAAGACTATGTGCAAGCAGAGGCAGAAGGAATTTGCAACAAAAACTGAGGTCCTCTCCAAGGATCTCTCAACCAACCAATTGAAAAGCCATAAGGCATTCAAAGGCAATCAATACTACCACAATGGCTCTAGCAAGACAACACAATGAAGCACGTGTAGGATAGTATGCCAACTTGGGTTTCCTGTGCTTCGATGAAAACCTTGACCTACTAGGACGTCTCAATCGTTGAAAGCACTTTTCCAACACCAAAGCACACAAAAGGAGGGTAAAGTAGGCTCAGTATCCTTCCATTTCTAGGGGACGCACATTTTATTTCTAAAATTAGAGTCCGATCTTGGCATGGGAGCATTTTTGAACAACATTGCAATCTCCAGTTCAGGCTCCCCGGCAATAGCAACAAACAGGATGAGCTCATCAAACCGTGTCAAACTGAGACAATAAAGGAGTATTAATGTTTGAGCAATTGTTTGCACGTGCTTCTTTGCTCACATTTAAACAAGAATCAAGAGATTTTTCTTAGTGGTTTGCAGAACACTATTGTTGTGAAGTGGAACTAAAACATCCCACGACATTATAACTGCCACGAGCCTAGCTAGAGTATAAGAGAGATGCAGCGACAAAAGAAGAGAGGACAATTAAGCCTAACAGAGCTAAGCCACAATTTGCTAAAGGATTGAGATGCATAGAGATGGACGGCAAGCACCAGAAAGGCCTTATGTTCAATTTCGATGAACCATAAGCACAATGCATTTATAAGCAACTGTTTTTGGTAGAGCTACAAGAGGATATAGATTTTAAAGGAGGACATCAATGATCCAAAACATCACACCATGCAATCACGTAGATATCCCAAGCCCAGCCCATGAGGATACAGACGGCACCAACAGGAAAGTATCTGATGATCTCGATAAACTCTAACAGTAATTACTACTTCATAGACACAAACTTGGCCAATTAAGTACACGTATTGAGGCCAAAAACAGCTACAAGACCTACTAGCCAATCGTGAATGAGTGCAAAGCATGGGTGGAGACTTCTTGAAAGATTTCCTTGGTCTTCGACAGATATCAATTCTGCTTGCACCTTTATGTCCTACCACTGCATAGTTTACAAGTTATTCTCGTTGGTCAACTGGCTGCAGCCATTGATCTCCATTTATTAGAATTTTTTCTACGACAAATGTCTTTCTTCTAGCATGGATCCCAAGTTAAATTGAGAGGTATTCAGGCATCCATCCTCCTATTCTATTACAATTAACTACAGTTCTCTTAAGTCTAATAGACAGCTAGATGTGGAATGGGTCTTAGCAAAATCTGAACCCATATATGCGCCAACTATAGGTCTTCCCCCTTCCAACAGGACCATGACCACCAGATTAACTTGAAGAGGGAACCAAGACAACCGCAGAACATCCCCACCACTAACCGACCTCCATTTTTCTTTTTTTTTTTTTGAAATAAAAGTATAAAAATATAGAATTCACATTGGTACCAAAGGGGTACAACCTGTATACATATTATTTACAAATCGATAAGGTGATCAATGACATTTCCAAAATCATCCATCCAATTAATGTCATAACCCAAAAGCATAGAACTAAAAACGTGGATCCATCTCTCTAATATTACCTATCTCCGACTCAATATTCTCAAAAGCTCTAGCATTTCTCTCATTCCACACAACCCAAAAGATAGGAAGAGGAATCCCTAATCATCCCTAATCACACAAGCCCGCCCAAGCACACAACTCATCCCTAATCGACCCACCATTACCTAGTTAATTCCCAAAAGGCTACACACCATGGTCCAAATATTAAAAACCACAGGGCACCAAAGAAAGATGTGATTGCAAGGTTCCTCCTACATTTTACCCAATAAGCATCTATTTAACCATGATTATACCTCTCCTCTTCAACTTATTCTTACTCGCTTGCCAAGCAAAGAAAGTAACTTTAGGAGGGGTCTTCATCTTCCAGATCTGCTTTGCCAGAAAAAGAACATCCTTCATAAAGATGAGATTGCGATACAAGAAGGTATGAATCGGTCGAAGAAAACATGGGGTAGACCGAATCCGGTTTAAACTAGACTGGTTCATTGAACCGAAGTGGTTCAGACCCCTTTGATGAAGAAGAAGAAGTGGAAGAAGAAGACAAAGAGGAATATGAAGAGGGAGAAATTGATGAAAAAGAAGATGAAGAGGAATACAAGGAAGGAGAAATTGATGAAGAAGAAAATGAGGAAGAAAACAGAGAAGGAGAAATCGATGAAGAAGAAGATGATGAAAAAAAGAACAAGCCTTTGCTTAAACCGAACCTCAAAAAGCTCTACATATTCCTTATTCAGTATACAAAGATCTGTGAAATGAACAAGGTGGAGGCATCATTCTAGATCGACAGCTCAGAGACCTTGGCTTCCCAGCCTCAGCAAAGTCCAGCTCTCATTCCACGTGAGGCTACAAGGAAAGGATTTTCGATGAATTGGTCCATGAGGTTAAGGACTTGACTTAGTGATGCGAAACCCACGATCAACAATGAAATCCAAAATTCCGCATATACATCAGTAATCAAAAACTTAAAACCCTAAGTAAACCCTACCTACTTGACCCGCACTTAACAAGAGAGTGAAAACCAAAATAATAAAAATAAATGAATTAATTGAACGCTATAAAGAAAACCTTGATAAGTTAAAATTGATTCAAGAGAGAAATTGATGAAAAGGCCGCAAATTATTTTGATAAGTAAAACACCAATTCCCCACTCAACAAGAAGTTTGAAGAAAACCTCACTAGTTGAAACTAAAACTTTGTAATTTTATTAATCTCAAAACTTCAATTATTACAAGTATGAATTAATGGTCTATTTATAGTGTAGATCATGTGAATAAAAAGGAAAACAATCTTCTAACTTAATGATAAAATTACATAGGAAAATAAATCTAAAATAAAATAGGAAGCAACAATTAAAATGATTGTTTTCTAAAATAGGGTAATAATGATCTCCCTTTTTAAAAAGAGAATATTTTAATTAATTATGGAGATGATTGAGGAAGAATTAAGGAAGATTATGATCAGCTTGGGAAAGGATTAATTGTTCCCATAATTTTCTAAAATCCATGAGATTCAATCTCCCATGCCTTCTTTCTATTGATTTCCTATGCGGTTTAGTAAGAAAATTTATCCCTTGGCTGATTCTCCATTTAAGAAGAAATTATTTTCCTTTTCCTTGCTCACATCATCCTCTCCCTCTTAAAAAACGATTCGTCCTCGAATCAGACACTTCTTATATCAGGGTTTCACCAATTCTACTTTATTTGAGAAAATGTCATCGGATGTGATGTTGTATAAGGTCATTGAAAATCTGCAAGGAATTGTTAGTAATGAAAATAACACTCTCTCACGTGTTTCACTCTTTATATTTTACTCAACTTCCTTCCTTCAAATTGAATGTTAGAATTGAATTTGCTTAAATCAAGATAATCAAGTTTTGTTTACGACACTTCAAAAAATCTTAGGGAAAGAAAGTGGTACAACAATTCTAAAAATAACAATTTAAACACACAGATGAAGATAGTGTGTGTTTTATATATGATACTACATAACTATGGTGCAATTATCTACTTAAAAATGCAATGGAACAAAAACACAATAAAAAAAAAAAACCTAAAGTGCACGAAACACAATACGGATATGAATTTTTTTTTATGTAAGAAATGATGCAAAGTATTTTTTTTTAAATATGAAGAATAAAAAAAATATGCAAGGATAAAAGATGCAAAATAGTAAGATTTCCATTGAGCCTAAACTCTGACACTAAATGATGCGGAACTCGGAATCAACAGTAGAATCCAAAACCCCGCATATACATCAGTAATCAGAAACTTAAAATACTTAAGTGAACCCTCCTTAATTGACCTGCACTCAATAGGGGAATGAAAAATGAATTAATTAGAATGCTACAAGAAAAACCTTGATAACCTAAAATTAATTCAAGAAAGAAATTGATAAAATAACTACAAGTTACTTTAATAAGTAAACACTAATTCTCTACTCAACAAGAAGATTGAAGAAAACTTCACTAGTTGAAACTAGACTTTGTATTTTTATTATTATCAAAACTTCAATTATTACAACTGTGAATTGATAACTTATTTATAGTGTAGGTCATGTAAATAATAAGAAAAACAATCTCCTAAATTAATGGCAAAGTTACATAGAAAAATAAATGTAAAATAGAATAGAAAACTTACAACAATTAAAAGAATTGTTTACTAAAATATGATAGATATGATCTTTCTTTTTAAATAGAGAAGATCTTAATTAATTGTAGAGATGGTTGAGGGAGAAATAAGGAAGATTATGACAAGTTTGGGAAAGAATTAATTGCTCCCATAATCTCTCAAAATCCATGAGATTCAATCTCCCATTAAGATATGAGATTTGTTTTCTTCTTTCTCTTGATTTCCTATGCTGTTTAGGAAGGAAATTCACCCCTTGGCTGATTCTCTTTTTAAGAAGAAATTCTTTTTCCTTTCCTTGCTCACATCACTTAGGCTCCTATATGGTGAAAATGGATCCAGCACATATGAGAAGATGTCACTGGGACAGCGAGAGATGGAGCAACTTACATGGATGATGATTTTGTTTATTACAGTTCTGCCACAGAATTGGGGGGGGGGAGGAGGCAGGGGAGGGAAGAAGCCCACGCTTAGAGTATATATATATATATATATATATATATCAAAGGCTAACTAGATCTTTGTCACCAAATATTTGGGAGTTGGATCTCAACCTTGGGGATAAGGTAGATGCTCAAGAGGAGGATATTCTATGGAACCAGAGGTAAATTGGGAAATAAGAATTAACATGCACGGTAAAAAAGGTAAAGATTGTACAAGGATAGTTTTTTCTTTTCCATTATAACAAATTAGGCTCAGGATTGGATGAATGGAGAAACAAAAAAACATAAAACAAAGACGAAGATCGGGACCTTTACCCGATCATCATTCCGTTGTTCAAGCGGTTACAACTTTCTACTTTTGTAGTCTATATATAGCATGTATTCAAAGAGAATCATCCAAAAATTATTGAAATTAGAATATATTTTTTCTCACAAATATTGCCGACTCTTTCTTGGCTTTCTCTCTCTCTCTCACTTTCTTCCAGATCTGAACTATGGATCAGGTTCGTGACACCATCTATAAATATATAAACAATTGGCATGAATAGAATCTCTTAGAACAATTAATTAAAAATGGGTTATAGAGTACCCTAACCATAGAGATCTTTGGGTTCTCTCTAACAAGCCATAAACCCTAAATTTCCATCTCAGCCTGTGATTCTAAAACACGTTAGAATAACAGATAACCAGTTCAAACAAAAAAAAATATCCATTCAAAAAACATAAGGGCCATTTCATCAATGCAACTTGCTAATTTCTGGGTTATCTAAACCAAAAGGAACAATAACAGATAACTAGTTCAAACAAAAAAAATATCCATACAAAAACCATAAGGGTCATTTCATCAATGCAACTTGCTAATTTCTGGGTTATTTGAACCAAAAGGAACAATAAACCTCCTGAACTCCTATGCCATAGAGTTAGACACGTCTAGTTTCATGGTATAGACCTAAGGCTTACTAATCATTCACTCTCAAATGAAGGAGAATTAAGACCTTGAAGGTCTTTGGCCATGCAAATAATGTCTACCGACTCTTTTGTACGTATACCAACCACAAACAAGCTAGCATGAAATATCCTTCTCAAGCTTCGAGAAGTGCAATTTGGTTAGTTGGGAAAAACAATGTTCATGGACCATAGAGAACTCAAACCCGAGTATATATTGTAGATGAAAAAAGAAAAAGCCTCACTCAAATTGAGAAAATATAATAATTTATTACCTGAATGTAGTAATTTGTTCCCCCAACAATGACAGGCAAGCAGTTGCGAGAGAATATGTCCATGATTAGCTGAAAGCATAGTGACCCACTTAAGTAAAAAATATAAGGAAAAATACAATTCATAAAAGATACATGACTGCACTTAAAAGTACAACAAATAATGATGTGACATATTGTGCTCGGTGATAATGAAAGGAAAAAGTATAAATGATAAAAATGAGATAAATGCTAGACTCCCAAATAAATACAGGTTGAGTCTTGAAATCTCAAAAGGTGAGATAAATTCAAATGTCTAGATTTCCAGATTTACACAAGCTGCATATAGGATTGAAAGACAAAACAAAAATAAAAAGAGAACCATGAAACATTTACTGATATAGATATATCACAGTACCTATACATTGAATAATCAGTTTAGGCAACAAAATAGCCAACAACAAAATCAACCAGGCCAAGTGGATGACAAAAAAGTGTTGGTAAATGAAATCATCGCTGTTTCCAGTGAAAGTCAAATTGTTAGGGGCAGTAAAGGATTCTCCATATTGTTATCTCACAGGTACATGGCTTTCTGGGTTGTCCACATAGATATACCCAGCTTTGTTCTCTTTTGTACATGGGTTGCACCCCAAGTTGCCCTTTTATACATTCTATTTATCTTTTTCTCTGAAAAAGAAAACTAGTTTACTTACAAATATATGATGCTAATTAAGACAACAGAAAATAAATAAATAAGCCCAAACTGAATAACAGGGTTAGTAATTGATGCAGACAAAAGTTCAAAGCAGTTCTTTGTAACTTCACAATTCTGAACATGACTGGAAAGGCCTTAAATAAGAAGCTTAGCATGTTTGGCTTTAATACAGCATCTACTTTATATATGAAACCTAAATGTGAACTTAAGACATCAAAACACTATTGTTTTTACATTAATAAGCTAAGAAATAAAAACCGAACTGAGTGTTCACGGGGATTGATCAATCCTAATAAAAAATTTCAACAAAAGTGACAAAAGAAAAGTGCAAAATGCATGAAAGGAGGCAAAACTCACAGGAATAGCAGCATTCCGGAAATCCTTGACAGTGAACTCTACGTCTGGGCTTACGGTCCCCAAGAGATGATGTTTGACTCCTATAAATTCATATAAAAGGACCCATTGCAAAATGCATTCGAGCTCACTAAAACTAATCTTTACTACATACATACGCAAACAGATGCATATAGAGAGATGAAAAGGGAGGGGTGTTAATGCTAACCCTTTTGCTCATGGAGGGGAACCTTGTTGGTGAGAACATCAAGGCCTCGGTAGACCTGCATGGAATCGGAGTTGATGATTTCTATCGGAAAGTGGGATGCTAGATCAATTGCTAGTTTTGATTTGCCTGACCCTGTAGGACCCATTATCACCACCACCTTCGGCTTCGCCTCCTCTTCTTTTCTGTGTCCTCCGTTATTAGGGTTTAAAGTTTCCTCCGACCGAATGGCGGCAGGACCGTCCATGTCTCTCCCGCTCAGTCTCGAGCTCTCCCTCGTTTGCCGGGCACTATTGTTGGGAACTACTCATACTAAAACATTTGGACATGAGGCCAGCCCTCGGCCTACCAAGAAAAGAAAATAATAAATAAATATCTTTTGAAGAAAAGTAAAATTCATTATTAAGAGGAACTAGGTAAAAAAAGTTGAGAGATAAGACTCTCCCCATTTTTATTTGGATTTAGAAGTGATATCTTGAATTTTTATGGGTAGATAAATAAACCAGCTCATTAGTGGCTCACAAGCAAATTTGGAATCATTTCTCATTAGTATTGTTTAAGAACTATTTATTTAGTCTATAAAGAGAACACAAAATTATTTATGTTTATACTTTTAAGTAAGTTAAAAGTTATCATCATGTTTGTCTATTTTTCTACCGTTGATCCTTGAGAGGTTAGGGTAACCATTATAATAGAAGTGTTTGAGTCATTTGGTGGGTAAGAATGAATTAGTTTTCACTTAAAATCATAATGTGATAAGCCCATAAATGACAAAAATGAGAAGCCCAGAAGGACCAACAAGAGGTCAATCCCAAACCCAAAATATCTACACTAAACAATAAAAAGATGTAGAAGCAAAACATGACAAAAGAATCGGTTAGCACCACCGAACGTGCCACCACCAGAACCGGTTAATCATCTTTAGTCTTTATCTTCCATTATCTTGTAATTACTAGTCTTCAACTTTTTTAATCTTATCTCAATTCGTAGAAGCAGGAAAGTTGGTTCATTTCATTGTGTATTTAAAGCCTCGTGCTGGTGAATGAAGGCATTGAATTTTGATAACAACCTTCTAGTTTAATTCTCACCAAAAACAGAATATATTTCTTACATCTCTAATTTGAACCTATCATTGGTATCAGAACCAGGTTAGCTTCGAACAAAGAACGAATTGAGAACCTCGAGAATGGCTTGGGCTGGTTATAAGATATCGTTAGTCGGCTAGAAGTGGGGATGGTTGATAAGTTCCACCTCATCGAGGAAAATTTGCAACGCCTCACAAACACCGGATGTCCAGCCATGAAGGCCCTGCCAAAAAATCCATAAGCTGGCTTGGACAGACCAGAACCATCAAAGACGACGACCCTGAATGCACAGATGCGACTCGACAGAACTTCTATTTGAATCTAGCCAAACTAGAATTTCTTACCTTCACCAGCGGTGATTCGACGAAGTATTAAGTAATTCTTCGAGTTTTAAGGGACCATCGATGACAATAAAGTTATCATGAACGTATTCCACCTCGAGAGAAAAGCGAATTCTTAGTGACAGTGGCTCCGAAAAATGTATCATGAAGAAGGCAGAGAAATTACCTAGATCGGGTTCACCACTAAGTTGCAAGCTCGTTACGAGCCACCTGAATGTGAGGATTTTGATGAGGCTATTTTCAGAATTTGGTAAGTGGGCTCACTCAGGGACTACTAAAAGGAATGTGAGAAGTTTAATAACAAGGTCTAGGGCAAGACTCAAAAGGCTTTAGTGGGGACCTTCATGGGCAGGCTCAAGCTTGAGATCATTGATCGGATCCGATTATTTAAGTCCACAACACTAACAAAGGCCATCAGCTTGGCTCGGATGCGGGAATACCAATTGGGCTGCTAGCATAGAGCCATCAGGGTCGGGTGTAATCCGCCTCCGAACCCCACCTCATAGCATCCCAAGCCCAAGCCCCCGACGTAGGACAACCAAAACGACTATCTTAGGAAGAAATACAACATTGTCGCCTGCAGGGGCTCTGCTTCCACTGCAATGAAAAATTCACTTCAGGCTACCGTTGCCACCAATCATAGCTCCTGGTTATGGAAGGAGCCAAGGATGAAGATGAACCCGACAACATTGAAAACCTCGAAAATCTCTCCATGCGCTCGTGGGATGTACCATCGCCCAAACGATGCGATTATCGATCACCATTGGCAAGTAGAGGATGACGACTCTCATTAATAGTGGCTCAACCCATAATTTTATCAATAAAAGGATTGCTGACAACCTACAACTTTTGGTGATACCAATTGAGTCATTGCAAGTAAAAGTGGTAAATGGCTAGCCCCTGCAATGTTAAGGGAGGTTTAGCAGCATGCTTATCATTATACAAGGCATCCCCTTTTTACGTTACTCTATATGTTTTGTCTTTAACTGACCTGGATTTAGTGATAGGAATCTAATGGTTAGAGTTGTTCAGTATCATAACCTATGATTGAAAGAAGATAACCAAGAAATTTCTCTGGAATGGCTAGATGCAGAAGTTACAGGGCACCGGTGAACAATCCATCCAAGCGACCTCCATGAGGTTAGTCACTAAAACTCTTCAGCAGAAAAATATAGTTGTGGCAGTATGTATGTAATTAGAAGAATTATTGACAGAATACAATGATATATTTCAAGAGCCAACTGAGCTCCCACCAATTAGAGAAATTGCCCATCAAATTAATCTTAAAGAAAGTACTAATCTGATCAACATTAGACTCTACAGATATGCTTATTTTTAAAAAATTGAAATTGAGAAATAGGTTTAGGATATATAAAAAATGAGGATCATCAAGCCGAGTGTTAGCCCCTTCTCATTCCCGATGCTGTTAATCAAGAAAAAAGACGGTATGTGGTGCTTTTATGCTGACTATAATGCCCTAAACGCGATTGCCATTAAGGATTGCATCCCCATTCCCACCATCGACAATATGCTTGATGAATTGCAGGAGGCCACCTTCTTCACCAAATTAAACTTGACTTTCGATTATCACCGAGTTAGGGTACATCCACCAGACACATACAAGACGGCCTTTAGAACCCATAATGACCACTGAGTAGTTGGTCATGTCGTTTGAGTTATACAATGCGCCGTCAACCTTCTAAGCCATTATGAACACCATATTCCAACCATATTTGCGCAAGTTCATTCTGGTCTTCTTTGAAGACATTTTAATTTATACCCTTAACTGGAATTTATATTTTGAGCAAGTCAAATATACTTTTGAAATCTTACAGCAGCATCAATTCTTGGTGAAAATAAAAAAATGTATGTTTGGACAATAAAAGTTAGAGTATTTGGGGCATATCGTTACTCCTCAAAGAGTAAAATTGGATCAAGACAAGGTATAAGTTATGATGAATTGGCCAAGATCTGTTACTATCACTAAATTACAAGGATTTTTAGGATTAATAAGATATTATAGGAATTTTGTCCAGAACTATAGAAATATAACCAGACCATTGACCAACTTACTTAAAAAATGGCCAATTTGGGTGAAATGAAGAAGCAGAATCTGTCTTTATTGCAGTTAAGCATGCTTTCACAAACACTCTGACATTAGCCTAACCTAACTTCAATGAACCATTCATCATTGAAACAGATGTCTCGAAGAATGAAATTAGTGTCATCCTGACACAACAAAGAAGACCTATTGCATACATGAATCAAGCATTAGAAGTAACCAAACAATCATGGTCAATTTACGCTAAAGAAATGTTAACTATTGTGGTTATAATACAAGTCTGGAGGCCTTACTTAATGGGGTATAAATTTTATATCAAAACAGACAAGTGTAGTCTGAAATACTTTTTAGAACAATGCATTGCTACTCCAAAACAATAGAAGTTGGTGTCCAAGCTGTTTGGATATGGCTATAAGATCACTTACAAGCATGGGAAGGAAAATATTGAGATCGATGCACTCTCAAGACAAATGCATTACCCATCTTTAGCTGCCCCTATTCATCTCCCACCACCAAATATGGGAAGACATAAAGAAAGCCATAACAAGTCATCCTCACTTGACATATTGGGAAATTAGCCTCCGACAAGCCTGATCGACCCTATAGTTAGAAGAATAGACTTATCCTCTACAAAAATAGAGTGATGATACCACCCAGGTCAGAAATTATCCAACAACTTTTACAAGCTTATCATGATTCACAGATAGAAGACCACTTTGGAGTCCTCCGTACTTACAAGAGACTTGCCCAACAATTTTATTGGCCTTCCATGCGGTGAAGAGTGCAAGAATGCATGGCTGCTTGTCAAACATGTCAACGTGCTAAATATGACACACTATCCCCAACTAGACTTCTATAACCTTTGCTGGTTCCTTACCAAGTATGGGACAACAACATTGTAAATTTTATTTAGTGGTTACCACCATCTAGTGGAAAAAATACCATCTTGGTTATAATTGACTACCTTAGCAAATCAACACATTTCTTGGTCTTGTCTCATCCTTATACAGCTAAGGTGGTAATTGAAAGATTTGTTGAGGGAGTAGTCAAGCTCCATGGAATGTCACGTTCCATCACAAGTGACTAAGATTCAATCTTTATCAATCATTTATGGAATGAGTTCTTTAAGATGTCAGGTACATAGCTAAAAATGAACTC